>NC_083560.1:159589984-159622718 GCF_019925205.1 Metopolophium dirhodum | reverse complement strand
TTAGACTTATGCAGTAGATAAGGGATAAAAAATGTGAGTTAAATGAACTTTAAAATAATAACTGTACCTACATTATTAGACTACAATTATTAAGTTGTAGAGGGTAAAAACAAAATAGTTGTGTATTATGTATACTCAAGAGTAATTGAGTAAGCAGTCTGGCAGGTATAGAAATAAAATAAAAATAATAAGTTATATTATTTTAATTACGAAAGTAAAGATTAGGTATAATTATATTAACTTACCTCTTTCGTCTTATCCTCCATTACCGTATGTGTTTTTGGCTGATGAGGCTTTTGGTTTGCATACAAATTTGTTGAGACCATATCCTGGACGAGATTTAAATGATAAACGGCGTGTATTTAACTACAGGCTTTCAAGAGCACGAAGAACATAGCAGGTAAAATAATAATTAGTAATTAATACTAGCTATAGTAATATTATTTAAATTTTTTTTTGTGATACTTATATTATTATAATTTTTTAATAATTTTAATACATACAATTCTCGTTGTTTTTCTTAAATTATTTGTAGTTGACTTTTATATAATGAGTAATATTTTACCTAGACTTATGCAGTAGATAAGGGATAAAAAATGTGAGTTAAATGAACTTTAAAATAATAACTGTACCTACATTATTAGACTACAATTATTAAGTTGTAGAGGGTAAAAACAAAATAGTTGTGTATTATGTATACTCAAGAGTAATTGAGTAAGCAGTCTGGCAGGTATAGAAATAAAATAAAAATAATAAGTTATATTATTTTAATTACGAAAGTAAAGATTAGGTATAATTATATTAACTTACCTCTTTCGTCTTTTTGTGATGGCGAAAGCTCATTCCAATCGGCATACATGGCTTCAGCGACTGAATTCCAAGACAAGGCCTTTAGATTTTTGTCACTATATTCCTTTGACCCGACATCCCATAAGCATGGCCTCGACTCAATTTCAATTATCATTTTTTCATAATCAAACATTTTTTAAACATTTTTACTACTATTATCAATACAATTTAATAAAATAAATATATATCAGCACCGCATGCGGAATACTGGACCGTGTGGACGGCTTAATTTGAAATAATGTTATTTTCATTTGTGTCTGGTTACGGCAATACGAAATTTCCGCAGCATTTCCGGGCATGCCGCGTCGTGTGGACGGTTGCATTTATAGCAATGTGTTTTCGTTTTGAACCCTGCCGCATGCTGAATCGCCGCATACGATGTCTGCGGAAAAAACGCATCGTGTGGCCCGAGCCTTAGAACTTTTAGACGACGTCGAGTTGGTATGTGTCGCGCTCGCTGCTGACACAGTTGAACGAAACCGTATTTATTGGGTCCACCCACTCAATGCTCAGAGAATAACTTTGGGTGAGTTCCACTGCTTATACTCTGACTTGAGACAATATCCGGATCGTTTTTTTAATTATTATCGTATGTCAATTAAATCATTTGACGAATTGGTGATTTTATTGAGACCATATATATCTGAAACGAGCTCCTCCTCCAGAGAAACTATTGGCGTTGAAGAACGGCTGACAGTTACATTAAGGTAATATCATATTTTTTATTTAAAAAGGTGAGCAATTGAATACCATTTAATTCCTATTTATAGACAAAAAAAAATTGATAACATCCGTAAACAGCTCAAAACGAGTCAACATATTTTGAACATTTTATCAAGTACCTATCTATAGGAATTGATAAAATAAACACATGGTGTAAATTTCATGAATCTATAGGTAGTATTCGTTTTTGAATTACAACAAAATAAGAAAACCGCTACGTGGGACATTGAGTTGTAAAAATTTGAAGTTCAAACGCTCATAAAAATTTAATTTTACTTTCCGGGTGACATTTTTTTTTGATAAAAATTAAAAACAAAATATACGAGCTTATTAGGAATCTTGTATTATGTAGCACAGACGAGTACCGGCCGCTGGCACTCGCCTAGCTCTCGCATCGTAACCGTCGTTACGACCGCTTACGTGTTTCTTTTTTTTGTACCGTGTCACCGACGACCATCACACCCGACGCCACGTCACGTACAATTCAACATACCTCTATTCACCCATATTCACGTACCGGTGTAACGGGCGATTTTTAGCCACCTACAGATTTTACCGTCCAGCCTAAAGCTGGAAACGCAACGGCTGCAACATTTTGTTGCGCAACGCAACATTCTGTTGCAAAATATATGTTTCAAAACAAAAAGGAAACGCACCGACTGCAACAAAATTTTGAAATTGTTTTTACTACAACAAGATTATTTCAGTACATGATTATCAGTTGTAGTAGCTAGTGTTAAGTTTAAGTATTAAGTTATTAAGTATTTAGTTTAATACAAGTGTTTAGTTTGTTTCCCTACTCCAAATATGAATAAAGAAGTAGAGATGAATATTTTGTTGTGGCAAGTTTTTTTTGGAGTTTTTGGAATTGGAAAATGACAAACAAAATAGATTTTGGGTTCATCCAATCAACCAAAAGAGAAATATTTCTGGTTTTATTCATGAACTAAGAAACGGTCCAGAAAAATTTTTTAACTACTGCCGATTTAACACCACCCCAAATGAGATTTCTTCAATTATAAAAACACTCAAGATCAACAAATCACCAGGCCACGATCAGATAAGTAATAAAATTGTCAAAAATCTCCCGGCCAAAACAATCATTCAACTTACCCATATTTACAATGCCACACTTCGTCTATCATACTTTCCTTCAACCTGGAAGTCAGCAGTTATTATTCCAATACTAAAACCCAGCAAGCCTCCTGATAAAGCTGACTCATACAGGCCAATTAGTCTGCTACCAGTGCTCGGAAAAATCTTGGAAAAACTACTCCTTAAGAGACTATTAAAAATTTCTGACGAACAAAATTCGTTACCAGATTTCCAATTTGGTTTTCGCCCAAAACATGCCACTTTTCACCAACTACATCGTGTTGTCGATTTAATTGCCTCCTCCCTCGAAACGAAGAAATACTGTTCCGCAGTATTCCTTGACGTCGCCCAAGCATTCGACTCGGTCTGGCACGCTGGCCTGATACAAATTAAAAAAAATCTATCCTGCGCCATACTCTTACTCAAGTCATATACCGAAAACAGATCATTCAATGTTAAAATGGAATCCACCTTTTCCGACTCTTACGATATACTTGCTGGCGTACCTCAAGGAAGCGACATTGCCCCGTTTTTGTACATCATATTTACAGCTGACATTCCTACCACAGAAAACACTACTATGGGTACATATGCAGACGACACTGCCATTCTTGCCGCTGTCTCCGATCCAGACATTTTCTTATTCAATGGCCAGGAGCAGTGGAAGGATAGGAATGGGACATTGAAGGAATAGGAAGGGAGGTAGGAGAGGAATTAAAAGGGAGGGTGGTGGAAGAGGAAGGAACAGGGGAGGGGGGGGGGGCAATGGCCAATTGATTGTCTTGTTGGTTGAGTAACTAGAAAAAATAAAAATATTAAATTATAGCTTAATTTGAAATTTTCAATACAATATTTAACTAAAATAATAAAATTCTTACTTCAATATTTATTGGTGGCCTCCTCTGTCTTCTTGACTATAAAACATTATTAAAAAAACATTTGATTAGATTATGTAGGTAGTTTCTATGTTTTAAGCGAGGCAAACCAAAATACTTACTTTTTCAGGCTTTGGAAAATTGTAATTGGGGTATACAGGATTGTGGTACTGCTCCAACACATCCTCGATACCCCTTATTGTGGGCAAACTGGGGGTGAACTGGAGTCTATCATAGGGGGTAACCCATACTGATTTTTGTATATCATACAATGGATAGACCCCCAGTTCACCACCCAAGTTTTTATTATTTGCCTCATCTGGACTGAATAAAATCTAGAAACAAACCGGATTATTTAATACAATATTAACCACTATGAGGACATCAATTTTTAAAAATTATCTACGTACCCGTTCAATGGTGACCGGGTGACGGAGCCAGTCGACTACCGTCAATTGAGCCTTGTGACTTGGCACAGTAGCACCACATAGCGCAAAATAGATACACTTGACAAATTCTGAGAATCCGTCAAGTGCATCTAAATATATAGCTATGTGGCGCCAAGTCACATCGGTGACCGGTAGTCCACGTTGGTTAGCCACAAACTCCTTTATTACGATAGCCACACACTTTCTAAAATGCATAACTGGATAAATATCCGAGTTAGAATGTTGGCAGTAATATGAAAGTAAAACTCAACAAGTGTCATAGTTGAACAAAAAAAAAAAGGTAAAAAATAATTATTAAAATATATACCTAATTTATTTATTATTTATTTATTTATGTATATTAAAGGGGTTTAAACCCTTAAGCAAAAATACAAATAATTTTGAGTATAGTTTCAGCTTAATTTGATGATTAGGTACTAGGTAGTTAATAATTGAAATTATTTAAGTGACATTTTATTTAGTTTCTAATAAATTTAGTTTATATGGATGATCCGGTTTAGGTACTCAATAAGCATATTTGTCCTGGTCCGGGGTTTTATTAAAAACTTATGATCCCGGGTTGGGCGGTTTGGTTTAAAAAAAAAAAATAAAAATCCGAGCTGGGCTGGTCCGGGCTTATAAAAAGTTTGTAAGCATGGTTCAAAATTGGTCTGGGTTGAAAAATATATTTTTGGAATTGGTCTGATCCGGTTTAACAAATTGTCTTAAATATTTGGTCTGGGCCGATCCGATTTTTATAGGACCGGGCTGTACTCTAGCGTAATTTTTTTCGGATGTCAATTTCTACATTTGATGAATTACATGTTACTCTAAAAGGTGTATTGATGTTGGAGCTTACGGGAGGGAATCAGATTCTACTGTGTTTAGACAATGCACATTTGGTAAAAAAACTGTATGCTCAAGAACTAAATATACCAAAACCAACATGCTTACCTAATACAGAAAGTCCTCCATTACCGTATGTGTTTTTGGCTGATGAGGCTTTTGGTTTGCATACAAATTTGTTGAGACCATATCCTGGACGAGATTTAAATGATAAACGGCGTGTATTTAACTACAGGCTTTCAAGAGCACGAAGAACATAGCAGGTAAAATAATAATTAGTAATTAATACTAGCTATAGTAATATTATTTAAATTTTTTTTTGTGATACTTATATTATTATAATTTTTTAATAATTTTAATACATACAATTCTCGTTGTTTTTCTTAAATTATTTGTAGTTGACTTTTATATAATGAGTAATATTTTACCTAGACTTATGCAGTAGATAAGGGATAAAAAATGTGAGTTTAAATGAACTTTAAAATAATAACTGTACCTACATTATTAGACTACAATTATTAAGTTGTAGAGGGTAAAAACAAAATAGTTGTGTATTATGTATACTCAAGAGTAATTGAGTAAGCAGTCTGGCAGGTATAGAAATAAAATAAAAATAATAAGTTATATTATTTTAATTACGAAAGTAAAGATTAGGTATAATTATATTAACTTACCTCTTTCGTCTTATCCTCCATTACCGTATGTGTTTTTGGCTGATGAGGCTTTTGGTTTGCATACAAATTTGTTGAGACCATATCCTGGACGAGATTTAAATGATAAACGGCGTGTATTTAACTACAGGCTTTCAAGAGCACGAAGAACATAGCAGGTAAAATAATAATTAGTAATTAATACTAGCTATAGTAATATTATTTAAATTTTTTTTTGTGATACTTATATTATTATAATTTTTTAATAATTTTAATACATACAATTCTCGTTGTTTTTCTTAAATTATTTGTAGTTGACTTTTATATAATGAGTAATATTTTACCTAGACTTATGCAGTAGATAAGGGATAAAAAATGTGAGTTAAATGAACTTTAAAATAATAACTGTACCTACATTATTAGACTACAATTATTAAGTTGTAGAGGGTAAAAACAAAATAGTTGTGTATTATGTATACTCAAGAGTAATTGAGTAAGCAGTCTGGCAGGTATAGAAATAAAATAAAAATAATAAGTTATATTATTTTAATTACGAAAGTAAAGATTAGGTATAATTATATTAACTTACCTCTTTCGTCTTTTTGTGATGGCGAAAGCTCATTCCAATCGGCATACATGGCTTCAGCGACTGAATTCCAAGACAAGGCCTTTAGATTTTTGTCACTATATTCCTTTGACCCGACATCCCATAAGCATGGCCTCGACTCAATTTCAATTATCATTTTTTCATAATCAAACATTTTTTAAACATTTTTACTACTATTATCAATACAATTTAATAAAATAAATATATATCAGCACCGCATGCGGAATACTGGACCGTGTGGACGGCTTAATTTGAAATAATGTTATTTTCATTTGTGTCTGGTTACGGCAATACGAAATTTCCGCAGCATTTCCGGGCATGCCGCGTCGTGTGGACGGTTGCATTTATAGCAATGTGTTTTCGTTTTGAACCCTGCCGCATGCTGAATCGCCGCATACGATGTCTGCGGAAAAAACGCATCGTGTGGCCCGAGCCTTAGAACTTTTAGACGACGTCGAGTTGGTATGTGTCGCGCTCGCTGCTGACACAGTTGAACGAAACCGTATTTATTGGGTCCACCCACTCAATGCTCAGAGAATAACTTTGGGTGAGTTCCACTGCTTATACTCTGACTTGAGACAATATCCGGATCGTTTTTTTAATTATTATCGTATGTCAATTAAATCATTTGACGAATTGGTGATTTTATTGAGACCATATATATCTGAAACGAGCTCCTCCTCCAGAGAAACTATTGGCGTTGAAGAACGGCTGACAGTTACATTAAGGTAATATCATATTTTTTATTTAAAAAGGTGAGCAATTGAATACCATTTAATTCCTATTTATAGACAAAAAAAAATTGATAACATCCGTAAACAGCTCAAAACGAGTCAACATATTTTGAACATTTTATCAAGTACCTATCTATAGGAATTGATAAAATAAACACATGGTGTAAATTTCATGAATCTATAGGTAGTATTCGTTTTTGAATTACAACAAAATAAGAAAACCGCTACGTGGGACATTGAGTTGTAAAAATTTGAAGTTCAAACGCTCATAAAAATTTAATTTTACTTTCCGGGTGACATTTTTTTTTGATAAAAATTAAAAACAAAATATACGAGCTTATTAGGAATCTTGTATTATGTAGCACAGACGAGTACCGGCCGCTGGCACTCGCCTAGCTCTCGCATCGTAACCGTCGTTACGACCGCTTACGTGTTTCTTTTTTTGTACCGTGTCACCGACGACCATCACACCCGACGCCACGTCACGTACAATTCAACATACCTCTATTCACCCATATTCACGTACCGGTGTAACGGGCGATTTTTAGCCACCTACAGATTTTACCGTCCAGCCTAAAGCTGGAAACGCAACGGCTGCAACATTTTGTTGCGCAACGCAACATTCTGTTGCAAAATATATGTTTCAAAACAAAAAGGAAACGCACCGACTGCAACAAAATTTTGAAATTGTTTTACTACAACAAGATTATTTCAGTACATGATTATCAGTTGTAGTAGCTAGTGTTAAGTTTAAGTATTAAGTTATTAAGTATTTAGTTTAATACAAGTGTTTAGTTTGTTTCCCTACTCCAAATATGAATAAAGAAGTAGAGATGAATATTTTGTTGTGGCAAGTTTTTTTTGGAGTTTTTGGAATTGGAAAATGACAAACAAAATAGATTTTGGGTTCATCCAATCAACCAAAAGAGAAATATTTCTGGTTTTATTCATGAACTAAGAAACGGTCCAGAAAAAATTTTTTAACTACTGCCGATTTAACACCACCCCAAATGAGATTTCTTCAATTATAAAAACACTCAAGATCAACAAATCACCAGGCCACGATCAGATAAGTAATAAAATTGTCAAAAATCTCCCGGCCAAAACAATCATTCAACTTACCCATATTTACAATGCCACACTTCGTCTATCATACTTTCCTTCAACCTGGAAGTCAGCAGTTATTATTCCAATACTAAAACCCAGCAAGCCTCCTGATAAAGCTGACTCATACAGGCCAATTAGTCTGCTACCAGTGCTCGGAAAAATCTTGGAAAAACTACTCCTTAAGAGACTATTAAAAATTTCTGACGAACAAAATTCGTTACCAGATTTCCAATTTGGTTTTCGCCCAAAACATGCCACTTTTCACCAACTACATCGTGTTGTCGATTTAATTGCCTCCTCCCTCGAAACGAAGAAATACTGTTCCGCAGTATTCCTTGACGTCGCCCAAGCATTCGACTCGGTCTGGCACGCTGGCCTGATACAAATTAAAAAAAATCTATCCTGCGCCATACTCTTACTCAAGTCATATACCGAAAACAGATCATTCAATGTTAAAATGGAATCCACCTTTTCCGACTCTTACGATATACTTGCTGGCGTACCTCAAGGAAGCGACATTGCCCCGTTTTTGTACATCATATTTACAGCTGACATTCCTACCACAGAAAACACTACTATGGGTACATATGCAGACGACACTGCCATTCTTGCCGCTGTCTCCGATCCAGACATTTTCTTATTCAATGGCCAGGAGCAGTGGAAGGATAGGAATGGGACATTGAAGGAATAGGAAGGGAGGTAGGAGAGGAATTAAAAGGGAGGGTGGTGGAAGAGGAAGGAACAGGGGAGGGGGGGGGGGGCAATGGCCAATTGATTGTCTTGTTGGTTGAGTAACTAGAAAAAATAAAAATATTAAATTATAGCTTAATTTGAAATTTTCAATACAATATTTAACTAAAATAATAAAATTCTTACTTCAATATTTATTGGTGGCCTCCTCTGTCTTCTTGACTATAAAACATTATTAAAAAAACATTTGATTAGATTATGTAGGTAGTTTCTATGTTTTAAGCGAGGCAAACCAAAATACTTACTTTTTCAGGCTTTGGAAAATTGTAATTGGGGTATACAGGATTGTGGTACTGCTCCAACACATCCTCGATACCCCTTATTGTGGGCAAACTGGGGGTGAACTGGAGTCTATCATAGGGGGTAACCCATACTGATTTTTGTATATCATACAATGGATAGACCCCCAGTTTCACCACCCAAGTTTTTATTATTTGCCTCATCTGGACTGAATAAAATCTAGAAACAAACCGGATTATTTAATACAATATTAACCACTATGAGGACATCAATTTTTAAAAATTATCTACGTACCCGTTCAATGGTGACCGGGTGACGGAGCCAGTCGACTACCGTCAATTGAGCCTTGTGACTTGGCACAGTAGCACCACATAGCGCAAAATAGATACACTTGACAAATTCTGAGAATCCGTCAAGTGCATCTAAATATATAGCTATGTGGCGCCAAGTCACATCGGTGACCGGTAGTCCACGTTGGTTAGCCACAAACTCCTTTATTACGATAGCCACACACTTTCTAAAATGCATAACTGGATAAATATCCGAGTTAGAATGTTGGCAGTAATATGAAAGTAAAACTCAACAAGTGTCATAGTTGAACAAAAAAAAAAAGGTAAAAAATAATTATTAAAATATATACCTAATTTATTTATTATTTATTTATTTATGTATATTAAAGGGGTTTAAACCCTTAAGCAAAAATACAAATAATTTTGAGTATAGTTTCAGCTTAATTTGATGATTAGGTACTAGGTAGTTAATAATTGAAATTATTTAAGTGACATTTTATTTAGTTTCTAATAAATTTAGTTTATATGGATGATCCGGTTTAGGTACTCAATAAGCATATTTGTCCTGGTCCGGGGTTTTATTAAAAACTTATGATCCCGGGTTGGGCGGTTTGGTTTAAAAAAAAAAAATAAAAATCCGAGCTGGCTGGTCCGGGCTTATAAAAAGTTTGTAAGCATGGTTCAAAATTGGTCTGGGTTGAAAAATATATTTTTGGAATTGGTCTGATCCGGTTTAACAAATTGTCTTAAATATTTGGTCTGGGCCGATCCGATTTTTATAGGACCGGGCTGTACTCTAGCGTAATTTTTTTCGGATGTCAATTTCTACATTTGATGAATTACATGTTACTCTAAAAGGTGTATTGATGTTGGAGCTTACGGGAGGGAATCAGATTCTACTGTGTTTAGACAATGCACATTTGGTAAAAAAACTGTATGCTCAAGAACTAAATATACCAAAACCAACATGCTTACCTAATACAGAAAGTCCTCCATTACCGTATGTGTTTTTGGCTGATGAGGCTTTTGGTTTGCATACAAATTTGTTGAGACCATATCCTGGACGAGATTTAAATGATAAACGGCGTGTATTTAACTACAGGCTTTCAAGAGCACGAAGAACATAGCAGGTAAAATAATAATTAGTAATTAATACTAGCTATAGTAATATTATTTAAATTTTTTTTTTGTGATACTTATATTATTATAATTTTTTAATAATTTTAATACATACAATTCTCGTTGTTTTTCTTAAATTATTTGTAGTTGACTTTTATATAATGAGTAATATTTTACCTAGACTTATGCAGTAGATAAGGGATAAAAAATGTGAGTTAAATGAACTTTAAAATAATAACTGTACCTACATTATTAGACTACAATTATTAAGTTGTAGAGGGTAAAAAACAAAATAGTTGTGTATTATGTATACTCAAGAGTAATTGAGTAAGCAGTCTGGCAGGTATAGAAATAAAATAAAAATAATAAGTTATATTATTTTAATTACGAAAGTAAAGATTAGGTATAATTATATTAACTTACCTCTTTCGTCTTATCCTCCATTACCGTATGTGTTTTTGGCTGATGAGGCTTTTTGGTTTGCATACAAATTTGTGAGACCATATCCTGGACGAGATTTAAATGATAAACGGCGTGTATTTAACTACAGGCTTTCAAGAGCACGAAGAACATAGCAGGTAAAATAATAATTAGTAATTAATACTAGCTATAGTAATATTATTTAAATTTTTTTTTGTGATACTTATATTATTATAATTTTTTAATAATTTTAATACATACAATTCTCGTTGTTTTTCTTAAATTATTTGTAGTTGACTTTTATATAATGAGTAATATTTTACCTAGACTTATGCAGTAGATAAGGGATAAAAAATGTGAGTTAAATGAACTTTAAAATAATAACTGTACCTACATTATTAGACTACAATTATTAAGTTGTAGAGGGTAAAAACAAAATAGTTGTGTATTATGTATACTCAAGAGTAATTGAGTAAGCAGTCTGGCAGGTATAGAAATAAAATAAAAATAATAAGTTATATTATTTTAATTACGAAAGTAAAGATTAGGTATAATTATATTAACTTACCTCTTTCGTCTTTTTGTGATGGCGAAAGCTCATTCCAATCGGCATACATGGCTTCAGCGACTGAATTCCAAGACAAGGCCTTTAGATTTTTGTCACTATATTCCTTTGACCCGACATCCCATAAGCATGGCCTCGACTCAATTTCAATTATCATTTTTTCATAATCAAACATTTTTTAAACATTTTTACTACTATTATCAATACAATTTAATAAAATAAATATATATCAGCACCGCATGCGGAATACTGGACCGTGTGGACGGCTTAATTTGAAATAATGTTATTTTCATTTGTGTCTGGTTACGGCAATAACGAAATTTCCGCAGCATTTCCGGGCATGCCGCGTCGTGTGGACGGTTGCATTTATAGCAATGTGTTTTCGTTTTGAACCCTGCCGCATGCTGAATCGCCGCATACGATGTCTGCGGAAAAAACGCATCGTGTGGCCCGAGCCTTAGAACTTTTAGACGACGTCGAGTTGGTATGTGTCGCGCTCGCTGCTGACACAGTTGAACGAAACCGTATTTATTGGGTCCACCCACTCAATGCTCAGAGAATAACTTTGGGTGAGTTCCACTGCTTATACTCTGACTTGAGACAATATCCGGATCGTTTTTTTAATTATTATCGTATGTCAATTAAATCATTTGACGAATTGGTGATTTTATTGAGACCATATATATCTGAAACGAGCTCCTCCTCCAGAGAAACTATTGGCGTTGAAGAACGGCTGACAGTTACATTAAGGTAATATCATATTTTTTATTTAAAAAGGTGAGCAATTGAATACCATTTAATTCCTATTTATAGACAAAAAAAAATTGATAACATCCGTAAACAGCTCAAAACGAGTCAACATATTTTGAACATTTTATCAAGTACCTATCTATAGGAATTGATAAAATAAACACATGGTGTAAATTTCATGAATCTATAGGTAGTATTCGTTTTTGAATTACAACAAAATAAGAAAACCGCTACGTGGGACATTGAGTTGTAAAAATTTGAAGTTCAAACGCTCATAAAAATTTAATTTTACTTTCCGGGTGACATTTTTTTTTGATAAAAATTAAAAACAAAATATACGAGCTTATTAGGAATCTTGTATTATGTAGCACAGACGAGTACCGGCCGCTGGCACTCGCCTAGCTCTCGCATCGTAACCGTCGTTACGACCGCTTACGTGTTTCTTTTTTTGTACCGTGTCACCGACGACCATCACACCCGACGCCACGTCACGTACAATTCAACATACCTCTATTCACCCATATTCACGTACCGGTGTAACGGGCGATTTTTAGCCACCTACAGATTTTACCGTCCAGCCTAAAGCTGGAAACGCAACGGCTGCAACATTTTGTTGCGCAACGCAACATTCTGTTGCAAAATATATGTTTCAAAACAAAAAGGAAACGCACCGACTGCAACAAAATTTTGAAATTGTTTTACTACAACAAGATTATTTCAGTACATGATTATCAGTTGTAGTAGCTAGTGTTAAGTTTAAGTATTAAGTTATTAAGTATTTAGTTTAATACAAGTGTTTAGTTTGTTTCCCTACTCCAAATATGAATAAAGAAGTAGAGATGAATATTTTGTTGTGGCAAGTTTTTTTTGGAGTTTTTGGAATTGGAAAATGACAAACAAAATAGATTTTGGGTTCATCCAATCAACCAAAAGAGAAATATTTCTGGTTTTATTCATGAACTAAGAAACGGTCCAGAAAAATTTTTTAACTACTGCCGATTTAACACCACCCCAAATGAGATTTCTTCAATTATAAAAACACTCAAGATCAACAAATCACCAGGCCACGATCAGATAAGTAATAAAATTGTCAAAAATCTCCCGGCCAAAACAATCATTCAACTTACCCATATTTACAATGCCACACTTCGTCTATCATACTTTCCTTCAACCTGGAAGTCAGCAGTTATTATTCCAATACTAAAACCCAGCAAGCCTCCTGATAAAGCTGACTCATACAGGCCAATTAGTCTGCTACCAGTGCTCGGAAAAATCTTGGAAAAACTACTCCTTAAGAGACTATTAAAAATTTCTGACGAACAAAATTCGTTACCAGATTTCCAATTTGGTTTTCGCCCAAAACATGCCACTTTTCACCAACTACATCGTGTTGTCGATTTAATTGCCTCCTCCCTCGAAACGAAGAAATACTGTTCCGCAGTATTCCTTGACGTCGCCCAAGCATTCGACTCGGTCTGGCACGCTGGCCTGATACAAATTAAAAAAAATCTATCCTGCGCCATACTCTTACTCAAGTCATATACCGAAAACAGATCATTCAATGTTAAAATGGAATCCACCTTTTCCGACTCTTACGATATACTTGCTGGCGTACCTCAAGGAAGCGACATTGCCCCGTTTTTGTACATCATATTTACAGCTGACATTCCTACCACAGAAAACACTACTATGGGTACATATGCAGACGACACTGCCATTCTTGCCGCTGTCTCCGATCCAGACATTTTCTTATTCAATGGCCAGGAGCAGTGGAAGGATAGGAATGGGACATTGAAGGAATAGGAAGGGAGGTAGGAGAGGAATTAAAAGGGAGGGTGGTGGAAGAGGAAGGAACAGGGGAGGGGGGGGGGGGCAATGGCCAATTGATTGTCTTGTTGGTTGAGTAACTAGAAAAAATAAAAATATTAAATTATAGCTTAATTTGAAATTTTCAATACAATATTTAACTAAAATAATAAAATTCTTACTTCAATATTTATTGGTGGCCTCCTCTGTCTTCTTGACTATAAAACATTATTAAAAAAACATTTGATTAGATTATGTAGGTAGTTTCTATGTTTTAAGCGAGGCAAACCAAAATACTTACTTTTTCAGGCTTTGGAAAATTGTAATTGGGGTATACAGGATTGTGGTACTGCTCCAACACATCCTCGATACCCCTTATTGTGGGCAAACTGGGGGTGAACTGGAGTCTATCATAGGGGGTAACCCATACTGATTTTTGTATATCATACAATGGATAGACCCCCAGTTCACCACCCAAGTTTTTATTATTTGCCTCATCTGGACTGAATAAAATCTAGAAACAAACCGGATTATTTAATACAATATTAACCACTATGAGGACATCAATTTTTAAAAATTATCTACGTACCCGTTCAATGGTGACCGGGTGACGGAGCCAGTCGACTACCGTCAATTGAGCCTTGTGACTTGGCACAGTAGCACCACATAGCGCAAAATAGATACACTTGACAAATTCTGAGAATCCGTCAAGTGCATCTAAATATATAGCTATGTGGCGCCAAGTCACATCGGTGACCGGTAGTCCACGTTGGTTAGCCACAAACTCCTTTATTACGATAGCCACACACTTTCTAAAATGCATAACTGGATAAATATCCGAGTTAGAATGTTGGCAGTAATATGAAAGTAAAACTCAACAAGTGTCATAGTTGAACAAAAAAAAAAAGGTAAAAAATAATTATTAAAATATATACCTAATTTATTTATTATTTATTTATTTATGTATATTAAAGGGGTTTAAACCCTTAAGCAAAAATACAAATAATTTTGAGTATAGTTTCAGCTTAATTTGATGATTAGGTACTAGGTAGTTAATAATTGAAATTATTTAAGTGACATTTTATTTAGTTTCTAATAAATTTAGTTTATATGGATGATCCGGTTTAGGTACTCAATAAGCATATTTGTCCTGGTCCGGGGTTTTATTAAAAACTTATGATCCCGGGTTGGGCGGTTTGGTTTAAAAAAAAAAAAATAAAAATCCGAGCTGGGCTGGTCCGGGCTTATAAAAAGTTTGTAAGCATGGTTCAAAATTGGTCTGGGTTGAAAAATATATTTTTGGAATTGGTCTGATCCGGTTTAACAAATTGTCTTAAATATTTGGTCTGGGCCGATCCGATTTTTATAGGACCGGGCTGTACTCTAGCGTAATTTTTTTCGGATGTCAATTTCTACATTTGATGAATTACATGTTACTCTAAAAGGTGTATTGATGTTGGAGCTTACGGGAGGGAATCAGATTCTACTGTGTTTAGACAATGCACATTTGGTAAAAAAACTGTATGCTCAAGAACTAAATATACCAAAACCAACATGCTTACCTAATACAGAAAGTCCTCCATTACCGTATGTGTTTTTGGCTGATGAGGCTTTTGGTTTGCATACAAATTTGTTGAGACCATATCCTGGACGAGATTTAAATGATAAACGGCGTGTATTTAACTACAGGCTTTCAAGAGCACGAAGAACATAGCAGGTAAAATAATAATTAGTAATTAATACTAGCTATAGTAATATTATTTAAATTTTTTTTTGTGATACTTATATTATTATAATTTTTTAATAATTTTAATACATACAATTCTCGTTGTTTTTCTTAAATTATTTGTAGTTGACTTTTATATAATGAGTAATATTTTACCTAGACTTATGCAGTAGATAAGGGATAAAAAATGTGAGTTAAATGAACTTTAAAATAATAACTGTACCTACATTATTAGACTACAATTATTAAGTTGTAGAGGGTAAAAACAAAATAGTTGTGTATTATGTATACTCAAGAGTAATTGAGTAAGCAGTCTGGCAGGTATAGAAATAAAATAAAAATAATAAGTTATATTATTTTAATTACGAAAGTAAAGATTAGGTATAATTATATTAACTTACCTCTTTCGTCTTATCCTCCATTACCGTATGTGTTTTTGGCTGATGAGGCTTTTGGTTTGCATACAAATTTGTTGAGACCATATCCTGGACGAGATTTAAATGATAAACGGCGTGTATTTAACTACAGGCTTTCAAGAGCACGAAGAACATAGCAGGTAAAATAATAATTAGTAATTAATACTAGCTATAGTAATATTATTTAAATTTTTTTTTGTGGATACTTATATTATTATAATTTTTTAATAATTTTAATACATACAATTCTCGTTGTTTTTCTTAAATTATTTGTAGTTGACTTTTATATAATGAGTAATATTTTACCTAGACTTATGCAGTAGATAAGGGATAAAAAATGTGAGTTAAATGAACTTTAAAATAATAACTGTACCTACATTATTAGACTACAATTATTAAGTTGTAGAGGGTAAAAACAAAATAGTTGTGTATTATGTATACTCAAGAGTAATTGAGTAAGCAGTCTGGCAGGTATAGAAATAAAATAAAAATAATAAGTTATATTATTTTAATTACGAAAGTAAAGATTAGGTATAATTATATTAACTTACCTCTTTCGTCTTTTTGTGATGGCGAAAGCTCATTCCAATCGGCATACATGGCTTCAGCGACTGAATTCCAAGACAAGGCCTTTAGATTTTTGTCACTATATTCCTTTGACCCGACATCCCATAAGCATGGCCTCGACTCAATTTCAATTATCATTTTTTCATAATCAAACATTTTTTAAACATTTTTACTACTATTATCAATACAATTTAATAAAATAAATATATATCAGCACCGCATGCGGAATACTGGACCGTGTGGACGGCTTAATTTGAAATAATGTTATTTTCATTTGTGTCTGGTTACGGCAATACGAAATTTCCGCAGCATTTCCGGGCATGCCGCGTCGTGTGGACGGTTGCATTTATAGCAATGTGTTTTCGTTTTGAACCCTGCCGCATGCTGAATCGCCGCATACGATGTCTGCGGAAAAAACGCATCGTGTGGCCCGAGCCTTAGAACTTTTAGACGACGTCGAGTTGGTATGTGTCGCGCTCGCTGCTGACACAGTTGAACGAAACCGTATTTATTGGGTCCACCCACTCAATGCTCAGAGAATAACTTTGGGTGAGTTCCACTGCTTATACTCTGACTTGAGACAATATCCGGATCGTTTTTTTAATTATTATCGTATGTCAATTAAATCATTTGACGAATTGGTGATTTTATTGAGACCATATATATCTGAAACGAGCTCCTCCTCCAGAGAAACTATTGGCGTTGAAGAACGGCTGACAGTTACATTAAGGTAATATCATATTTTTTATTTAAAAAGGTGAGCAATTGAATACCATTTAATTCCTATTTATAGACAAAAAAAAATTGATAACATCCGTAAACAGCTCAAAACGAGTCAACATATTTTGAACATTTTATCAAGTACCTATCTATAGGAATTGATAAAATAAACACATGGTGTAAATTTCATGATTCTATAGGTAGTATTCGTTTTTGAATTACAACAAAATAAGAAAACCGCTACGTGGGACATTGAGTTGTAAAAATTTGAAGTTCAAACGCTCATAAAAATTTAATTTTACTTTCCGGGTGACATTTTTTTTTGATAAAAATTAAAAACAAAATATACGAGCTTATTAGGAATCTTGTATTATGTAGCACAGACGAGTACCGGCCGCTGGCACTCGCCTAGCTCTCGCATCGTAACCGTCGTTACGACCGCTTACGTGTTTCTTTTTTTGTACCGTGTCACCGACGACCATCACACCCGACGCCACGTCACGTACAATTCAACATACCTCTATTCACCCATATTCACGTACCGGTGTAACGGGCGATTTTTAGCCACCTACAGATTTTACCGTCCAGCCTAAAGCTGGAAACGCAACGGCTGCAACATTTTGTTGCGCAACGCAACATTCTGTTGCAAAATATATGTTTCAAAACAAAAAGGAAACGCACCGACTGCAACAAAATTTTGAAATTGTTTTACTACAACAAGATTATTTCAGTACATGATTATCAGTTGTAGTAGCTAGTGTTAAGTTTAAGTATTAAGTTATTAAGTATTTAGTTTAATACAAGTGTTTAGTTTGTTTCCCTACTCCAAATATGAATAAAGAAGTAGAGATGAATATTTTGTTGTGGCAAGTTTTTTTTGGAGTTTTTGGAATTGGAAAATGACAAACAAAATAGATTTTGGGTTCATCCAATCAACCAAAAGAGAAATATTTCTGGTTTTATTCATGAACTAAGAAACGGTCCAGAAAAATTTTTTAACTACTGCCGATTTAACACCACCCCAAATGAGATTTCTTCAATTATAAAAACACTCAAGATCAACAAATCACCAGGCCACGATCAGATAAGTAATAAAATTGTCAAAAATCTCCCGGCCAAAACAATCATTCAACTTACCCATATTTACAATGCCACACTTCGTCTATCATACTTTCCTTCAACCTGGAAGTCAGCAGTTATTATTCCAATACTAAAACCCAGCAAGCCTCCTGATAAAGCTGACTCATACAGGCCAATTAGTCTGCTACCAGTGCTCGGAAAAATCTTGGAAAAACTACTCCTTAAGAGACTATTAAAAATTTCTGACGAACAAAATTCGTTACCAGATTTCCAATTTGGTTTTCGCCCAAAACATGCCACTTTTCACCAACTACATCGTGTTGTCGATTTAATTGCCTCCTCCCTCGAAACGAAGAAATACTGTTCCGCAGTATTCCTTGACGTCGCCCAAGCATTCGACTCGGTCTGGCACGCTGGCCTGATACAAATTAAAAAAAATCTATCCTGCGCCATACTCTTACTCAAGTCATATACCGAAAACAGATCATTCAATGTTAAAATGGAATCCACCTTTTCCGACTCTTACGATATACTTGCTGGCGTACCTCAAGGAAGCGACATTGCCCCGTTTTTGTACATCATATTTACAGCTGACATTCCTACCACAGAAAACACTACTATGGGTACATATGCAGACGACACTGCCATTCTTGCCGCTGTCTCCGATCCAGACATTTTCTTATTCAATGGCCAGGAGCAGTGGAAGGATAGGAATGGGACATTGAAGGAATAGGAAGGGAGGTAGGAGAGGAATTAAAAGGGAGGGTGGTGGAAGAGGAAGGAACAGGGGAGGGGGGGGGGGGCAATGGCCAATTGATTGTCTTGTTGGTTGAGTAACTAGAAAAAATAAAAATATTAAATTATAGCTTAATTTGAAATTTTCAATACAATATTTAACTAAAATAATAAAATTCTTACTTCAATATTTATTGGTGGCCTCCTCTGTCTTCTTGACTATAAAACGTTATTAAAAAAACATTTGATTAGATTATGTAGGTAGTTTCTATGTTTTAAGCGAGGCAAACCAAAATACTTACTTTTTCAGGCTTTGGAAAATTGTAATTGGGGTATACAGGATTGTGGTACTGCTCCAACACATCCTCGATACCCCTTATTGTGGGCAAACTGGGGGTGAACTGGAGTCTATCATAGGGGGTAACCCATACTGATTTTTGTATATCATACAATGGATAGACCCCCAGTTCACCACCCAAGTTTTTATTATTTGCCTCATCTGGACTGAATAAAATCTAGAAACAAACCGGATTATTTAATACAATATTAACCACTATGAGGACATCAATTTTTAAAAATTATCTACGTACCCGTTCAATGGTGACCGGGTGACGGAGCCAGTCGACTACCGTCAATTGAGCCTTGTGACTTGGCACAGTAGCACCACATAGCGCAAAATAGATACACTTGACAAATTCTGAGAATCCGTCAAGTGCATCTAAATATATAGCTATGTGGCGCCAAGTCACATCGGTGACCGGTAGTCCACGTTGGTTAGCCACAAACTCCTTTATTACGATAGCCACACACTTTCTAAAATGCATAACTGGATAAATATCCGAGTTAGAATGTTGGCAGTAATATGAAAGTAAAACTCAACAAGTGTCATAGTTGAACAAAAAAAAAAAGGTAAAAAATAATTATTAAAATATATACCTAATTTATTTATTATTTATTTATTTATGTATATTAAAGGGGTTTAAACCCTTAAGCAAAAATACAAATAATTTTGAGTATAGTTTCAGCTTAATTTGATGATTAGGTACTAGGTAGTTAATAATTGAAATTATTTAAGTGACATTTTATTTAGTTTCTAATAAATTTAGTTTATATGGATGATCCGGTTTAGGTACTCAATAAGCATATTTGTCCTGGTCCGGGGTTTTATTAAAAACTTATGATCCCGGGTTGGGCGGTTTGGTTTAAAAAAAAAAAATAAAAATCCGAGCTGGGCTGGTCCGGGCTTATAAAAAGTTTGTAAGCATGGTTCAAAATTGGTCTGGGTTGAAAAATATATTTTTGGAATTGGTCTGATCCGGTTTAACAAATTGTCTTAAATATTTGGTCTGGGCCGATCCGATTTTTATAGGACCGGGCTGTACTCTAGCGTAATTTTTTTCGGATGTCAATTTCTACATTTGATGAATTACATGTTACTCTAAAAGGTGTATTGATGTTGGAGCTTACGGGAGGGAATCAGATTCTACTGTGTTTAGACAATGCACATTTGGTAAAAAAAACTGTATGCTCAAGAACTAAATATACCAAAACCAACATGCTTACCTAATACAGAAAGTCCTCCATTACCGTATGTGTTTTTGGCTGATGAGGCTTTTGGTTTGCATACAAATTTGTTGAGACCATATCCTGGACGAGATTTAAATGATAAACGGCGTGTATTTAACTACAGGCTTTCAAGAGCACGAAGAACATAGCAGGTAAAATAATAATTAGTAATTAATACTAGCTATAGTAATATTATTTAAATTTTTTTTTGTGATACTTATATTATTATAATTTTTTAATAATTTTAATACATACAATTCTCGTTGTTTTTCTTAAATTATTTGTAGTTGACTTTTATATAATGAGTAATATTTTACCTAGACTTATGCAGTAGATAAGGGATAAAAAATGTGAGTTAAATGAACTTTAAAATAATAACTGTACCTACATTATTAGACTACAATTATTAAGTTGTAGAGGGTAAAAACAAAATAGTTGTGTATTATGTATACTCAAGAGTAATTGAGTAAGCAGTCTGGCAGGTATAGAAATAAAATAAAAATAATAAGTTATATTATTTTAATTACGAAAGTAAAGATTAGGTATAATTATATTAACTTACCTCTTTCGTCTTATCCTCCATTACCGTATGTGTTTTTGGCTGATGAGGCTTTTGGTTTGCATACAAATTTGTTGAGACCATATCCTGGACGAGATTTAAATGATAAACGGCGTGTATTTAACTACAGGCTTTCAAGAGCACGAAGAACATAGCAGGTAAAATAATAATTAGTAATTAATACTAGCTATAGTAATATTATTTAAATTTTTTTTTTGTGATACTTATATTATTATAATTTTTTAATAATTTTAATACATACAATTCTCGTTGTTTTTCTTAAATTATTTGTAGTTGACTTTTATATAATGAGTAATATTTTACCTAGACTTATGCAGTAGATAAGGGATAAAAAATGTGAGTTAAATGAACTTTAAAATAATAACTGTACCTACATTATTAGACTACAATTATTAAGTTGTAGAGGGTAAAAACAAAATAGTTGTGTATTATGTATACTCAAGAGTAATTGAGTAAGCAGTCTGGCAGGTATAGAAATAAAATAAAAATAATAAGTTATATTATTTTAATTACGAAAGTAAAGATTAGGTATAATTATATTAACTTACCTCTTTCGTCTTTTTGTGATGGCGAAAGCTCATTCCAATCGGCATACATGGCTTCAGCGACTGAATTCCAAGACAAGGCCTTTAGATTTTTGTCACTATATTCCTTTGACCCGACATCCCATAAGCATGGCCTCGACTCAATTTCAATTATCATTTTTTCATAATCAAACATTTTTTAAACATTTTTACTACTATTATCAATACAATTTAATAAAATAAATATATATCAGCACCGCATGCGGAATACTGGACCGTGTGGACGGCTTAATTTGAAATAATGTTATTTTCATTTGTGTCTGGTTACGGCAATACGAAATTTCCGCAGCATTTCCGGGCATGCCGCGTCGTGTGGACGGTTGCATTTATAGCAATGTGTTTTCGTTTTGAACCCTGCCGCATGCTGAATCGCCGCATACGATGTCTGCGGAAAAAAACGCATCGTGTGGCCCGAGCCTTAGAACTTTTAGACGACGTCGAGTTGGTATGTGTCGCGCTCGCTGCTGACACAGTTGAACGAAACCGTATTTATTGGGTCCACCCACTCAATGCTCAGAGAATAACTTTGGGTGAGTTCCACTGCTTATACTCTGACTTGAGACAATATCCGGATCGTTTTTTTAATTATTATCGTATGTCAATTAAATCATTTGACGAATTGGTGATTTTATGAGACCATATATATCTGAAACGAGCTCCTCCTCCAGAGAAACTATTGGCGTTGAAGAACGGCTGACAGTTACATTAAGGTAATATCATATTTTTTATTTAAAAAGGTGAGCAATTGAATACCATTTAATTCCTATTTATAGACAAAAAAAAATTGATAACATCCGTAAACAGCTCAAAACGAGTCAACATATTTTGAACATTTTATCAAGTACCTATCTATAGGAATTGATAAAATAAACACATGGTGTAAATTTCATGAATCTATAGGTAGTATTCGTTTTTGAATTACAACAAAATAAGAAAACCGCTACGTGGGACATTGAGTTGTAAAAATTTGAAGTTCAAACGCTCATAAAAATTTAATTTTACTTTCCGGGTGACATTTTTTTTTTGATAAAAATTAAAAACAAAATATACGAGCTTATTAGGAATCTTGTATTATGTAGCACAGACGAGTACCGGCCGCTGGCACTCGCCTAGCTCTCGCATCGTAACCGTCGTTACGACCGCTTACGTGTTTCTTTTTTTGTACCGTGTCACCGACGACCATCACACCCGACGCCACGTCACGTACAATTCAACATACCTCTATTCACCCATATTCACGTACCGGTGTAACGGGCGATTTTTAGCCACCTACAGATTTTACCGTCCAGCCTAAAGCTGGAAACGCAACGGCTGCAACATTTTGTTGCGCAACGCAACATTCTGTTGCAAAATATATGTTTCAAAACAAAAAGGAAACGCACCGACTGCAACAAAATTTTGAAATTGTTTTACTACAACAAGATTATTTCAGTACATGATTATCAGTTGTAGTAGCTAGTGTTAAGTTTAAGTATTAAGTTATTAAGTATTTAGTTTAATACAAGTGTTTAGTTTGTTTCCCTACTCCAAATATGAATAAAGAAGTAGAGATGAATATTTTGTTGTGGCAAGTTTTTTTTGGAGTTTTTGGAATTGGAAAATGACAAACAAAATAGATTTTGGGTTCATCCAATCAACCAAAAGAGAAATATTTCTGGTTTTATTCATGAACTAAGAAACGGTCCAGAAAAATTTTTTAACTACTGCCGATTTAACACCACCCCAAATGAGATTTCTTCAATTATAAAAACACTCAAGATCAACAAATCACCAGGCCACGATCAGATAAGTAATAAAATTGTCAAAAATCTCCCGGCCAAAACAATCATTCAACTTACCCATATTTACAATGCCACACTTCGTCTATCATACTTTCCTTCAACCTGGAAGTCAGCAGTTATTATTCCAATACTAAAACCCAGCAAGCCTCCTGATAAAGCTGACTCATACAGGCCAATTAGTCTGCTACCAGTGCTCGGAAAAATCTTGGAAAAACTACTCCTTAAGAGACTATTAAAAATTTCTGACGAACAAAATTCGTTACCAGATTTCCAATTTGGTTTTCGCCCAAAAACATGCCACTTTTCACCAACTACATCGTGTTGTCGATTTAATTGCCTCCTCCCTCGAAACGAAGAAATACTGTTCCGCAGTATTCCTTGACGTCGCCCAAGCATTCGACTCGGTCTGGCACGCTGGCCTGATACAAATTAAAAAAAAATCTATCCTGCGCCATACTCTTACTCAAGTCATATACCGAAAACAGATCATTCAATGTTAAAATGGAATCCACCTTTTCCGACTCTTACGATATACTTGCTGGCGTACCTCAAGGAAGCGGACATTGCCCCGTTTTTGTACATCATATTTACAGCTGACATTCCTACCACAGAAAACACTACTATGGGTACATATGCAGACGACACTGCCATTCTTGCCGCTGTCTCCGATCCAGACATTTTCTTATTCAATGGCCAGGAGCAGTGGAAGGATAGGAATGGGACATTGAAGGAATAGGAAGGGAGGTAGGAGAGGAATTAAAAGGGAGGGGTGGTGGAAGAGGAAGGAACAGGGGAGGAGGGGGGGGGGGGCAATGGCCAATTGATTGTCTTGTTGGTTGAGTAACTAGAAAAAATAAAAATATTAAATTATAGCTTAATTTGAAATTTTCAATACAATATTTAACTAAAATAATAAAATTCTTACTTCAATATTTATTGGTGGCCTCCTCTGTCTTCTTGACTATAAAACATTATTAAAAAAACATTTGATTAGATTATGTAGGTAGTTTCTATGTTTTAAGCGAGGCAAACCAAAATACTTACTTTTTCAGGCTTTGGAAAATTGTAATTGGGGTATACAGGATTGTGGTACTGCTCCAACACATCCTCGATACCCCTTATTGTGGGCAAACTGGGGGGTGAACTGGAGTCTATCATAGGGGGTAACCCATACTGATTTTTGTATATCATACAATGGATAGACCCCCAGTTCACCACCCAAGTTTTTATTATTTGCCTCATCTGGACTGAATAAAATCTAGAAACAAACCGGATTATTTAATACAATATTAACCACTATGAGGACATCAATTTTTAAAAATTATCTACGTACCCGTTCAATGGTGACCGGGTGACGGAGCCAGTCGACTACCGTCAATTGAGCCTTGTGACTTGGCACAGTAGCACCACATAGCGCAAAATAGATACACTTGACAAATTCTGAGAATCCGTCAAGTGCATCTAAATATATAGCTATGTGGCGCCAAGTCACATCGGTGACCGGTAGTCCACGTTGGTTAGCCACAAACTCCTTTATTACGATAGCCACACACTTTCTAAAATGCATAACTGGATAAATATCCGAGTTAGAATGTTGGCAGTAATATGAAAGTAAAACTCAACAAGTGTCATAGTTGAACAAAAAAAAAAAGGTAAAAAATAATTATTAAAATATATACCTAATTTATTTATTATTTATTTATTTATGTATATTAAAGGGGTTTAAACCCTTAAGCAAAAATACAAATAATTTTGAGTATAGTTTCAGCTTAATTTGATGATTAGGTACTAGGTAGTTAATAATTGAAATTATTTAAGTGACATTTTATTTAGTTTCTAATAAATTTAGTTTATATGGATGATCCGGTTTAGGTACTCAATAAGCATATTTGTCCTGGTCCGGGGTTTTATTAAAAACTTATGATCCCGGGTTGGGCGGTTTGGTTTAAAAAAAAAAAATAAAAATCCGAGCTGGGCTGGTCCGGGCTTATAAAAAGTTTGTAAGCATGGTTCAAAATTGGTCTGGGTTGAAAAATATATTTTTTGGAATTGGTCTGATCCGGTTTAACAAATTGTCTTAAATATTTGGTCTGGGCCGATCCGATTTTTATAGGACCGGGCTGTACTCTAGCGTAATTTTTTTCGGATGTCAATTTCTACATTTGATGAATTACATGTTACTCTAAAAGGTGTATTGATGTTGGAGCTTACGGGAGGGAATCAGATTCTACTGTGTTTAGACAATGCACATTTGGTAAAAAAACTGTATGCTCAAGAACTAAATATACCAAAACCAACATGCTTACCTAATACAGAAAGTCCTCCATTACCGTATGTGTTTTTGGCTGATGAGGCTTTTGGTTTGCATACAAATTTGTTGAGACCATATCCTGGACGAGATTTAAATGATAAACGGCGTGTATTTAACTACAGGCTTTCAAGAGCACGAAGAACATAGCAGGTAAAATAATAATTAGTAATTAATACTAGCTATAGTAATATTATTTAAATTTTTTTTTTGTGATACTTATATTATTATAATTTTTTAATAATTTTAATACATACAATTCTCGTTGTTTTTCTTAAATTATTTGTAGTTGACTTTTATATAATGAGTAATATTTTTACCTAGACTTATGCAGTAGATAAGGGATAAAAAATGTGAGTTAAATGAACTTTAAAATAATAACTGTACCTACATTATTAGACTACAATTATTAAGTTGTAGAGGGTAAAAACAAAATAGTTGTGTATTATGTATACTCAAGAGTAATTGAGTAAGCAGTCTGGCAGGTATAGAAATAAAATAAAAATAATAAGTTATATTATTTTAATTACGAAAGTAAAGATTAGGTATAATTATATTAACTTACCTCTTTCGTCTTATCCTCCATTACCGTATGTGTTTTTGGCTGATGAGGCTTTTGGTTTGCATACAAATTTGTTGAGACCATATCCTGGACGAGATTTAAATGATAAACGGCGTGTATTTAACTACAGGCTTTCAAGAGCACGAAGAACATAGCAGGTAAAATAATAATTAGTAATTAATACTAGCTATAGTAATATTATTTAAATTTTTTTTTGTGATACTTATATTATTATAATTTTTTAATAATTTTAATACATACAATTCTCGTTGTTTTTCTTAAATTATTTGTAGTTGACTTTTATATAATGAGTAATATTTTACCTAGACTTATGCAGTAGATAAGGGATAAAAAATGTGAGTTAAATGAACTTTAAAATAATAACTGTACCTACATTATTAGACTACAATTATTAAGTTGTAGAGGGTAAAAACAAAATAGTTGTGTATTATGTATACTCAAGAGTAATTGAGTAAGCAGTCTGGCAGGTATAGAAATAAAATAAAAATAATAAGTTATATTATTTTAATTACGAAAGTAAAGATTAGGTATAATTATATTAACTTACCTCTTTCGTCTTTTTGTGATGGCGAAAGCTCATTCCAATCGGCATACATGGCTTCAGCGACTGAATTCCAAGACAAGGCCTTTAGATTTTTGTCACTATATTCCTTTGACCCGACATCCCATAAGCATGGCCTCGACTCAATTTCAATTATCATTTTTTCATAATCAAACATTTTTTAAACATTTTTACTACTATTATCAATACAATTTAATAAAATAAATATATATCAGCACCGCATGCGGAATACTGGACCGTGTGGACGGCTTAATTTGAAATAATGTTATTTTCATTTGTGTCTGGTTACGGCAATACGAAATTTCCGCAGCATTTCCGGGCATGCCGCGTCGTGTGGACGGTTGCATTTATAGCAATGTGTTTTCGTTTTGAACCCTGCCGCATGCTGAATCGCCGCATACGATGTCTGCGGAAAAAACGCATCGTGTGGCCCGAGCCTTAGAACTTTTAGACGACGTCGAGTTGGTATGTGTCGCGCTCGCTGCTGACACAGTTGAACGAAACCGTATTTATTGGGTCCACCCACTCAATGCTCAGAGAATAACTTTGGGTGAGTTCCACTGCTTATACTCTGACTTGAGACAATATCCGGATCGTTTTTTTAATTATTATCGTATGTCAATTAAATCATTTGACGAATTGGTGATTTTATTGAGACCATATATATCTGAAACGAGCTCCTCCTCCAGAGAAACTATTGGCGTTGAAGAACGGCTGACAGTTACATTAAGGTAATATCATATTTTTTATTTAAAAAGGTGAGCAATTGAATACCATTTAATTCCTATTTATAGACAAAAAAAAATTGATAACATCCGTAAACAGCTCAAAACGAGTCAACATATTTTGAACATTTTATCAAGTACCTATCTATAGGAATTGATAAAATAAACACATGGTGTAAATTTCATGAATCTATAGGTAGTATTCTTTGAATTACAACAAAATAAGAAAACCGCTACGTGGGACATTGAGTTGTAAAAATTTGAAGTTCAAACGCTCATAAAAATTTAATTTTTACTTTCCGGGTGACATTTTTTTTTGATAAAAAATAAAAACGACAATATACGAGCTTATTAGGAATCTTGTATTATGTAGCACAGACGAGTACCGGCCCGCTGGCACTCGCCTAGCTCTCGCATCGTAACCGTCGTTACGACCGCTTACGTGTTTCTTTTTTTGCTACCGTGTCACCGACCGACCATCACACCCGACGCCACGTCACGTACAATTCAACATAACCTCTATTCACCCATATTCACGTACCGGTGTAACGGGCGATTTTTAGCCACCTACAGATTTGTACCGTCCCAGCCTAAAGCTGGAAACGCAACGGCTGCAACATTTTGTTGCGCAACGCAACATTCTGTTGCAAAATATATGTTTTCAAAACAAAAAGGAAACGCACCGACTGCAACAAAATTTTGAAATTGTTGTACTACAACAAGATTATTTCAGTACATGATTATCAGTTGTAGTAGCTAGTGTTAAGTTTAAGTATTAAGTTTATTAAGTATTTAGTTTAATACAAGTGTTTAGTTTGTTTCCCTACTCCAAATATGAATAAAGAAGTAGAGATGAATATTTTGTTGTGGCAAGTTTTTTTTGGAGTTTTTGGAATTGGAAAATGACAAAACAAAATAGATTTTGGGTTCATCCAATCAACCAAAAGAGAAATATTTCTGGTTTTATTCATGAACTAAGAACGGTCCAGAAAAATTTTTTAACTACTGCCGATTTAACACCAACCCCAAATGAGATTTCTTCAATTATAAAAACACTCAAGATCAACAAATCACCAGGCCACGATCAGATAAGTAATAAAATTGTCAAAAATCTCCCGGCCAAAACAATCATTCAACTTACCCATATTTACAATGCCACACTTCGTCTATCATACTTTCCTTCAACCTGGAAGTCAGCAGTTATTATTCCAATACTAAAACCCAGCAAGCCTCCTGATAAAGCTGACTCATACAGGCCAATTAGTCTGCTACCAGTGCTCGGAAAAATCTTGGAAAAACTACTCCTTAAGAGACCTTATTAAAAATTTCTGACGAACAAAATTCGTTACCAGATTTCCAATTTGGTTTCGCCCAAAACATGCCACTTTTCACCAACTACATCGTGTTGTCGATTTAATTGCCGCTCCTCCCTCGAAACGAAGGAAATTACTGTTCCGCAGTATTCCTTGACGTCGCCCAAGCATTCGACTCGGTCTGGCAACGCTGGCCTGATACAAATTAAAAAAAATCTATCCTGCGCCATACTCTTACTCAAGTCATATACCGAAAACAGATCATTCAATGTTAAAATGGAATCCACCTTTTCCGACTCTTACGATATACTTGCTGGCGTACCTCAAGGAAGCGACATTGCCCCGTTTTTGTACATCATATTTACAGCTGACATTCCTACCACAGAAAACACTACTATGGGTACATATGCAGACGACACTGCCATTCTTGCCGCTGCTCTCCGATCCACGACATTTTCTTATTCAATGGCCAGGAGCAGTGGAAGGACTAGGAATGGGACATTGAAGGGAATAGGAAGGGAGGTAGGAGAGGAATTAAAAGGGAGGGTGGTGGAAGAGGAAGGAACAGGGGAGGGGGGGGGCAATGGCCAATTGATTGTCTTGTTGGTTGAGTAACTAGAAAAATAAAAATATTAAATTATAGCTTAATTTGAAATTTTCAATACAATATTTAACTAAAATAATAAAATTCTTACTTCAATATTTATTGGTGGCCTCCTCTGTCTTCTTGACTATAAAACATTATTAAAAAAACATTTGATTAGATTATGTAGGTAGTTTCTATGTTTTAAGCGAGGCAAACCAAAATACTTACTTTTTCAGGCTTTGGAAATTGTAATTGGGGTATACAGGATTGTGGTACTGCTCCAACACATCCTCGATACCCCTTATTGTGGGCAAACTGGGGGTGAACTGGAGTCTATCATAGGGGGTAACCCATACTGATTTTTGTATATCATACAATGGATAGACCCCCAGTTCACCACCCAAGTTTTTATTATTTGCCTCATCTGGACTGAATAAAATCTAGAAACAAACCGGATTATTTAATACAATATTAACCACTATGAGGACATCAATTTTTAAAAATTATCTACGTACCCGTTCAATGGTGACCGGGTGACGGAGCCAGTCGACTACCGTCAATTGAGCCTTGTGACTTGGCACAGTAGCACCACATAGCGCAAAAATAGATACACTTGACAAATTCTGAGAATCCGTCAAGTGCATCTAAATATATAGCTATGTGGCGCCAAGTCACATCGGTGACCGGTAGTCCACGTTGGTTAGCCACAAACTCCTTTATTACGATAGCCACACACTTTCTAAAATGCATAACTGGATAAATATCCGAGTTAGAATGTTGAGCAGTAATATGAAAGTAAAACCTCAACAAGTGTCATAGTTGAACAAAAAAAAAAAGGTAAAAAATAATTATTAAAATATACCTAATTTATTTATTATTTATTTATTTATGTATATTAAAGGGGTTTAAACCCTTAAGCAAAAATACAAATAATTTTGAGTATAGTTTCAGCTTAATTTGATGATTAGGTACTAGGTAGTTAATAATTGAAATTATTTAAGTGACATTTTATTTAGTTTCGAATAAATTTAGTTTATATGGGATGATCCGGTGTTAGGTACTCAATAAGCATATTTGTCCTGGTCGGGGTTTTATTAAAAACTTAGTTGGGCGGTTTGGTTTAAAAAAAAAAAAATAAAAATCCGAGCTGGGCTGGTCCGGGCTTATAAAAAGTTTGTAAGCATGGTTCAAAATTGGTCTGGGTTGAAAAATATATTTTTGGAATTGGTCTGATCCGGTTTAACAAATTGTCTTAAATATTTGGTCTGGGCCGATCCGATTTTTATAGGACCGGGCTGTACTCTAGCGTAATTTTTTTCGGATGTCAATTTCTACATTTGATGAATTACATGTTACTCTAAAAGGTGTATTGATGTTGGAGCTTACGGGAGGGAATCAGATTCTACTGTGTTTAGACAATGCACATTTGGTAAAAAAACTGTATGCTCAAGAACTAAATATACCAAAACCAACATGCTTACCTAATACAGAAAGTCCTCCATTACCGTATGTGTTTTTGGCTGATGAGGCTTTTGGTTTGCATACAAATTTGTTGAGACCATATCCTGGACGAGATTTAAATGATAAACGGCGTGTATTTAACTACAGGCTTTCAAGAGCACGAAGAACATAGCAGGTAAAATAATAATTAGTAATTAATACTAGCTATAGTAATATTATTTAAATTTTTTTTTTGTGATACTTATATTATTATAATTTTTTAATAATTTTAATACATACAATTCTCGTTGTTTTTCTTAAATTATTTGTAGTTGACTTTTATATAATGAGTAATATTTTACCTAGACTTATGCAGTAGATAAGGGATAAAAAATGTGAGTTAAATGAACTTTAAAATAATAACTGTACCTACATTATTAGACTACAATTATTAAGTTGTAGAGGGTAAAAACAAAATAGTTGTGTATTATGTATACTCAAGAGTAATTGAGTAAGCAGTCTGGCAGGTATAGAAATAAAATAAAAATAATAAGTTATATTATTTTAATTACGAAAGTAAAGATTAGGTATAATTATATTAACTTACCTCTTTCGTCTTATCCTCCATTACCGTATGTGTTTTTGGCTGATGAGGCTTTTGGTTTGCATACAAATTTGTTGAGACCATATCCTGGACGAGATTTAAATGATAAACGGCGTGTATTTAACTACAGGCTTTCAAGAGCACGAAGAACATAGCAGGTAAAATAATAATTAGTAATTAATACTAGCTATAGTAATATTATTTAAATTTTTTTTTGTGATACTTATATTATTATAATTTTTTAATAATTTTTAATACATACAATTCTCGTTGTTTTTCTTAAATTATTTGTAGTTGACTTTTATATAATGAGTAATATTTTACCTAGACTTATGCAGTAGATAAGGGATAAAAAATGTGAGTTAAATGAACTTTAAAATAATAACTGTACCTACATTATTAGACTACAATTATTAAGTTGTAGAGGGTAAAAACAAAATAGTTGTGTATTATGTATACTCAAGAGTAATTGAGTAAGCAGTCTGGCAGGTATAGAAATAAAATAAAAATAATAAGTTATATTATTTTAATTACGAAAGTAAAGATTAGGTATAATTATATTAACTTACCTCTTTCGTCTTTTTGTGATGGCGAAAGCTCATTCCAATCGGCATACATGGCTTCAGCGACTGAATTCCAAGACAAGGCCTTTAGATTTTTGTCACTATATTCCTTTGACCCGACATCCCATAAGCATGGCCTCGACTCAATTTCAATTATCATTTTTTCATAATCAAACATTTTTTTAAACATTTTTACTACTATTATCAATACAATTTAATAAAATAAATATATATTCAGCACCGCATGCGGAATACTGGACCGTGTGGACGGCTTAATTTGAAATAATGTTATTTTCATTTGTGTCTGGTTACGGCAATACGAAATTTCCGCAGCATTTCCGGGCATGCCGCGTCGTGTGGACGGTTGCATTTATAGCAATGTGTTTTCGTTTTGAACCCTGCCGCATGCTGAATCGCCGCATACGATGTCTGCGGAAAAAA
>NC_083560.1:159559156-159589484 GCF_019925205.1 Metopolophium dirhodum | reverse complement strand
TTGTCCTGGTCCGGGGTTTTATTAAAAACTTATGATCCCGGGTTGGGCGGTTTGGTTTAAAAAAAAAAAATAAAAATCCGAGCTGGGCTGGTCCGGGCTTATAAAAAGTTTGTAAGCATGGTTCAAAATTGGTCTGGGTTGAAAAATATATTTTTGGAATTGGTCTGATCCGGTTTAACAAATTGTCTTAAATATTTGGTCTGGGCCGATCCGATTTTTATAGGACCGGGCTGTACTCTAGCGTAATTTTTTTCGGATGTCAATTTCTACATTTGATGAATTACATGTTACTCTAAAAGGTGTATTGATGTTGGAGCTTACGGGAGGGAATCAGATTCTACTGTGTTTAGACAATGCACATTTGGTAAAAAAACTGTATGCTCAAGAACTAAATATACCAAAACCAACATGCTTACCTAATACAGAAAGTCCTCCATTACCGTATGTGTTTTTGGCTGATGAGGCTTTTGGTTTGCATACAAATTTGTTGAGACCATATCCTGGACGAGATTTAAATGATAAACGGCGTGTATTTAACTACAGGCTTTCAAGAGCACGAAGAACATAGCAGGTAAAATAATAATTAGTAATTAATACTAGCTATAGTAATATTATTTAAATTTTTTTTTGTGATACTTATATTATTATAATTTTTTAATAATTTTAATACATACAATTCTCGTTGTTTTTCTTAAATTATTTGTAGTTGACTTTTATATAATGAGTAATATTTTACCTAGACTTATGCAGTAGATAAGGGATAAAAAATGTGAGTTAAATGAACTTTAAAATAATAACTGTACCTACATTATTAGACTACAATTATTAAGTTGTAGAGGGTTAAAAACAAAATAGTTGTGTATTATGTATACTCAAGAGTAATTGAGTAAGCAGTCTGGCAGGTATAGAAATAAAATAAAAATAATAAGTTATATTATTTTAATTACGAAAGTAAAGATTAGGTATAATTATATTAACTTACCTCTTTCGTCTTATCCTCCATTACCGTATGTGTTTTTTGGCTGATGAGGCTTTTGGTTTGCATACAAATTTGTTGAGACCATATCCTGGACGAGATTTAAATGATAAACGGCGTGTATTTAACTACAGGCTTTCAAGAGCACGAAGAACATAGCAGGTAAAATAATAATTAGTAATTAATACTAGCTATAGTAATATTATTTAAATTTTTTTTTGTGATACTTATATTATTATAATTTTTTAATAATTTTAATACATACAATTCTCGTTGTTTTTCTTAAATTATTTGTAGTTGACTTTTATATAATGAGTAATATTTTACCTAGACTTATGCAGTAGATAAGGGATAAAAAATGTGAGTTAAATGAACTTTAAAATAATAACTGTACCTACATTATTAGACTACAATTATTAAGTTGTAGAGGGTAAAAACAAAATAGTTGTGTATTATGTATACTCAAGAGTAATTGAGTAAGCAGTCTGGCAGGTATAGAAATAAAATAAAAATAATAAGTTATATTATTTTAATTACGAAAGTAAAGATTAGGTATAATTATATTAACTTACCTCTTTCGTCTTTTTGTGATGGCGAAAGCTCATTCCAATCGGCATACATGGCTTCAGCGACTGAATTCCAAGACAAGGCCTTTAGATTTTTGTCACTATATTCCTTTGACCCGACATCCCATAAGCATGGCCTCGACTCAATTTCAATTATCATTTTTTCATAATCAAAACATTTTTTAAACATTTTTACTACTATTATCAATACAATTTAATAAAATAAATATATATCAGCACCGCATGCGGAATACTGGACCGTGTGGACGGCTTAATTTGAAATAATGTTATTTTCATTTGTGTCTGGTTACGGCAATACGAAATTTCCGCAGCATTTCCGGGCATGCCGCGTCGTGTGGACGGTTGCATTTATAGCAATGTGTTTTCGTTTTGAACCCTGCCGCATGCTGAATCGCCGCATACGATGTCTGCGGAAAAAACGCATCGTGTGGCCCGAGCCTTAGAACTTTTAGACGACGTCGAGTTGGTATGTGTCGCGCTCGCTGCTGACACAGTTGAACGAAACCGTATTTATTGGGTCCACCCACTCAATGCTCAGAGAATAACTTTGGGTGAGTTCCACTGCTTATACTCTGACTTGAGACAATATCCGGATCGTTTTTTTAATTATTATCGTATGTCAATTAAATCATTTGACGAATTGGTGATTTTATTGAGACCATATATATCTGAAACGAGCTCCTCCTCCAGAGAAACTATTGGCGTTGAAGAACGGCCTGACAGTTACATTAAGGTAATATCATATTTTTTATTTAAAAAGGTGAGCAATTGAATACCATTTAATTCCTATTTATAGACAAAAAAAAATTGATAACATCCGTAAACAGCTCAAAACGAGTCAACATATTTTGAACATTTTATCAAGTACCTATCTATAGGAATTGATAAAATAAACACATGGTGTAAATTTCATGAATCTATAGGTAGTATTCGTTTTTGAATTACAACAAAATAAGAAAACCGCTACGTGGGACATTGAGTTGTAAAAATTTGAAGTTCAAACGCTCATAAAAATTTAATTTTACTTTCCGGGTGACATTTTTTTTTGATAAAAATTAAAAACAAAATATACGAGCTTATTAGGAATCTTGTATTATGTAGCACAGACGAGTACCGGCCGCTGGCACTCGCCTAGCTCTCGCATCGTAACCGTCGTTACGACCGCTTACGTGTTTCTTTTTTTGTACCGTGTCACCGACGACCATCACACCCGACGCCACGTCACGTACAATTCAACATACCTCTATTCACCCATATTCACGTACCGGTGTAACGGGCGATTTTTAGCCACCTACAGATTTTACCGTCCAGCCTAAAGCTGGAAACGCAACGGCTGCAACATTTTGTTGCGCAACGCAACATTCTGTTGCAAAATATATGTTTCAAAACAAAAAGGAAACGCACCGACTGCAACAAAATTTTGAAATTGTTTTACTACAACAAGATTATTTCAGTACATGATTATCAGTTGTAGTAGCTAGTGTTAAGTTTAAGTATTAAGTTATTAAGTATTTAGTTTAATACAAGTGTTTAGTTTGTTTCCCTACTCCAAATATGAATAAAGAAGTAGAGATGAATATTTTGTTGTGGCAAGTTTTTTTTGGAGTTTTTGGAATTGGAAAATGACAAACAAAATAGATTTTGGGTTCATCCAATCAACCAAAAGAGAAATATTTCTGGTTTTATTCATGAACTAAGAAACGGTCCAGAAAAATTTTTTAACTACTGCCGATTTAACACCACCCCAAATGAGATTTCTTCAATTATAAAAACACTCAAGATCAACAAATCACCAGGCCACGATCAGATAAGTAATAAAATTGTCAAAAATCTCCCGGCCAAAACAATCATTCAACTTACCCATATTTACAATGCCACACTTCGTCTATCATACTTTCCTTCAACCTGGAAGTCAGCAGTTATTATTCCAATACTAAAACCCAGCAAGCCTCCTGATAAAGCTGACTCATACAGGCCAATTAGTCTGCTACCAGTGCTCGGAAAAATCTTGGAAAAACTACTCCTTAAGAGACTATTAAAAATTTCTGACGAACAAAATTCGTTACCAGATTTCCAATTTGGTTTTCGCCCAAAACATGCCACTTTTCACCAACTACATCGTGTTGTCGATTTAATTGCCTCCTCCCTCGAAACGAAGAAATACTGTTCCGCAGTATTCCTTGACGTCGCCCAAGCATTCGACTCGGTCTGGCACGCTGGCCTGATACAAATTTAAAAAAAATCTATCCTGCGCCATACTCTTACTCAAGTCATATACCGAAAACAGATCATTCAATGTTAAAATGGAATCCACCTTTTCCGACTCTTACGATATACTTGCTGGCGTACCTCAAGGAAGCGACATTGCCCCGTTTTTGTACATCATATTTACAGCTGACATTCCTACCACAGAAAACACTACTATGGGTACATATGCAGACGACACTGCCATTCTTGCCGCTGTCTCCGATCCAGACATTTTCTTATTCAATGGCCAGGAGCAGTGGAAGGATAGGAATGGGACATTGAAGGAATAGGAAGGGAGGTAGGAGAGGAATTAAAAGGGAGGGTGGTGGAAGAGGAAGGAACAGGGGAGGGGGGGGGGGGGCAATGGCCAATTGATTGTCTTGTTGGTTGAGTAACTAGAAAAAATAAAAATATTAAATTATAGCTTAATTTGAAATTTTCAATACAATATTTAACTAAAATAATAAAATTCTTACTTCAATATTTATTGGTGGCCTCCTCTGTCTTCTTGACTATAAAACATTATTAAAAAAACATTTGATTAGATTATGTAGGTAGTTTCTATGTTTTAAGCGAGGCAAACCAAAATACTTACTTTTTCAGGCTTTGGAAAATTGTAATTGGGGTATACAGGATTGTGGTACTGCTCCAACACATCCTCGATACCCCTTATTGTGGGCAAACTGGGGGTGAACTGGAGTCTATCATAGGGGGTAACCCATACTGATTTTTGTATATCATACAATGGATAGACCCCCAGTTCACCACCCAAGTTTTTATTATTTGCCTCATCTGGACTGAATAAAATCTAGAAACAAACCGGATTATTTAATACAATATTAACCACTATGAGGACATCAATTTTTAAAAATTATCTACGTACCCGTTCAATGGTGACCGGGTGACGGAGCCAGTCGACTACCGTCAATTGAGCCTTGTGACTTGGCACAGTAGCACCACATAGCGCAAAATAGATACACTTGACAAATTCTGAGAATCCGTCAAGTGCATCTAAATATATAGCTATGTGGCGCCAAGTCACATCGGTGACCGGTAGTCCACGTTGGTTAGCCACAAACTCCTTTATTACGATAGCCACACACTTTCTAAAATGCATAACTGGATAAATATCCGAGTTAGAATGTTGGCAGTAATATGAAAGTAAAACTCAACAAGTGTCATAGTTGAACAAAAAAAAAAAGGTAAAAAATAATTATTAAAATATATACCTAATTTATTTATTATTTATTTATTTATGTATATTAAAGGGGTTTAAACCCTTAAGCAAAAATACAAATAATTTTGAGTATAGTTTCAGCTTAATTTGATGATTAGGTACTAGGTAGTTAATAATTGAAATTATTTAAGTGACATTTTATTTAGTTTCTAATAAATTTAGTTTATATGGATGATCCGGTTTAGGTACTCAATAAGCATATTTGTCCTGGTCCGGGGTTTTATTAAAAACTTATGATCCCGGGTTGGGCGGTTTGGTTTAAAAAAAAAAAAATAAAAATCCGAGCTGGGCTGGTCCGGGCTTATAAAAAGTTTGTAAGCATGGTTCAAAATTGGTCTGGGTTGAAAAATATATTTTTGGAATTGGTCTGATCCGGTTTAACAAATTGTCTTAAATATTTGGTCTGGGCCGATCCGATTTTTATAGGACCGGGCTGTACTCTAGCGTAATTTTTTTCGGATGTCAATTTCTACATTTGATGAATTACATGTTACTCTAAAAGGTGTATTGATGTTGGAGCTTACGGGAGGGAATCAGATTCTACTGTGTTTAGACAATGCACATTTGGTAAAAAAACTGTATGCTCAAGAACTAAATATACCAAAACCAACATGCTTACCTAATACAGAAAGTCCTCCATTACCGTATGTGTTTTTGGCTGATGAGGCTTTTGGTTTGCATACAAATTTGTTGAGACCATATCCTGGACGAGATTTAAATGATAAACGGCGTGTATTTAACTACAGGCTTTCAAGAGCACGAAGAACATAGCAGGTAAAATAATAATTAGTAATTAATACTAGCTATAGTAATATTATTTAAATTTTTTTTTGTGATACTTATATTATTATAATTTTTTAATAATTTTAATACATACAATTCTCGTTGTTTTTCTTAAATTATTTGTAGTTGACTTTTATATAATGAGTAATATTTTACCTAGACTTATGCAGTAGATAAGGGATAAAAAATGTGAGTTAAATGAACTTTAAAATAATAACTGTACCTACATTATTAGACTACAATTATTAAGTTGTAGAGGGTAAAAACAAAATAGTTGTGTATTATGTATACTCAAGAGTAATTGAGTAAGCAGTCTGGCAGGTATAGAAATAAAATAAAAATAATAAGTTATATTATTTTAATTACGAAAGTAAAGATTAGGTATAATTATATTAACTTACCTCTTTCGTCTTTTTGTGATGGCGAAAGCTCATTCCAATCGGCATACATGGCTTCAGCGACTGAATTCCAAGACAAGGCCTTTAGATTTTTGTCACTATATTCCTTTGACCCGACATCCCATAAGCATGGCCTCGACTCAATTTCAATTATCATTTTTTCATAATCAAACATTTTTTAAACATTTTTACTACTATTATCAATACAATTTAATAAAATAAATATATATCAGCACCGCATGCGGAATACTGGACCGTGTGGACGGCTTAATTTGAAATAATGTTATTTTCATTTGTGTCTGGTTACGGCAATACGAAATTTCCGCAGCATTTCCGGGCATGCCGCGTCGTGTGGACGGTTGCATTTATAGCAATGTGTTTTCGTTTTGAACCCTGCCGCATGCTGAATCGCCGCATACGATGTCTGCGGAAAAAACGCATCGTGTGGCCCGAGCCTTAGAACTTTTAGACGACGTCGAGTTGGTATGTGTCGCGCTCGCTGCTGACACAGTTGAACGAAACCGTATTTATTGGGTCCACCCACTCAATGCTCAGAGAATAACTTTGGGTGAGTTCCACTGCTTATACTCTGACTTGAGACAATATCCGGATCGTTTTTTTAATTATTATCGTATGTCAATTAAATCATTTGACGAATTGGTGATTTTATTGAGACCATATATATCTGAAACGAGCTCCTCCTCCAGAGAAACTATTGGCGTTGAAGAACGGCTGACAGTTACATTAAGGTAATATCATATTTTTTATTTAAAAAGGTGAGCAATTGAATACCATTTAATTCCTATTTATAGACAAAAAAAAATTGATAACATCCGTAAACAGCTCAAAACGAGTCAACATATTTTGAACATTTTATCAAGTACCTATCTATAGGAATTGATAAAATAAACACATGGTGTAAATTTCATGAATCTATAGGTAGTATTCGTTTTTGAATTACAACAAAATAAGAAAACCGCTACGTGGGACATTGAGTTGTAAAAATTTGAAGTTCAAACGCTCATAAAAATTTAATTTTACTTTCCGGGTGACATTTTTTTTTGATAAAAATTAAAAACAAAATATACGAGCTTATTAGGAATCTTGTATTATGTAGCACAGACGAGTACCGGCCGCTGGCACTCGCCTAGCTCTCGCATCGTAACCGTCGTTACGACCGCTTACGTGTTTCTTTTTTTGTACCGTGTCACCGACGACCATCACACCCGACGCCACGTCACGTACAATTCAACATACCTCTATTCACCCATATTCACGTACCGGTGTAACGGGCGATTTTTAGCCACCTACAGATTTTACCGTCCAGCCTAAAGCTGGAAACGCAACGGCTGCAACATTTTGTTGCGCAACGCAACATTCTGTTGCAAAATATATGTTTCAAAACAAAAAGGAAACGCACCGACTGCAACAAAATTTTGAAATTGTTTTACTACAACAAGATTATTTCAGTACATGATTATCAGTTGTAGTAGCTAGTGTTAAGTTTAAGTATTAAGTTATTAAGTATTTAGTTTAATACAAGTGTTTAGTTTGTTTCCCTACTCCAAATATGAATAAAGAAGTAGAGATGAATATTTTGTTGTGGCAAGTTTTTTTTGGAGTTTTTGGAATTGGAAAATGACAAACAAAATAGATTTTGGGTTCATCCAATCAACCAAAAGAGAAATATTTCTGGTTTTATTCATGAACTAAGAAACGGTCCAGAAAAATTTTTTAACTACTGCCGATTTAACACCACCCCAAATGAGATTTCTTCAATTATAAAAACACTCAAGATCAACAAATCACCAGGCCACGATCAGATAAGTAATAAAATTGTCAAAAATCTCCCGGCCAAAACAATCATTCAACTTACCCATATTTACAATGCCACACTTCGTCTATCATACTTTCCTTCAACCTGGAAGTCAGCAGTTATTATTCCAATACTAAAACCCAGCAAGCCTCCTGATAAAGCTGACTCATACAGGCCAATTAGTCTGCTACCAGTGCTCGGAAAAATCTTGGAAAAACTACTCCTTAAGAGACTATTAAAAATTTCTGACGAACAAAATTCGTTACCAGATTTCCAATTTGGTTTTCGCCCAAAACATGCCACTTTTCACCAACTACATCGTGTTGTCGATTTAATTGCCTCCTCCCTCGAAACGAAGAAATACTGTTCCGCAGTATTCCTTGACGTCGCCCAAGCATTCGACTCGGTCTGGCACGCTGGCCTGATACAAATTAAAAAAAATCTATCCTGCGCCATACTCTTACTCAAGTCATATACCGAAAACAGATCATTCAATGTTAAAATGGAATCCACCTTTTCCGACTCTTACGATATACTTGCTGGCGTACCTCAAGGAAGCGACATTGCCCCGTTTTTGTACATCATATTTACAGCTGACATTCCTACCACAGAAAACACTACTATGGGTACATATGCAGACGACACTGCCATTCTTGCCGCTGTCTCCGATCCAGACATTTTCTTATTCAATGGCCAGGAGCAGTGGAAGGATAGGAATGGGACATTGAAGGAATAGGAAGGGAGGTAGGAGAGGAATTAAAAGGGAGGGTGGTGGAAGAGGAAGGAACAGGGGAGGGGGGGGGGGGCAATGGCCAATTGATTGTCTTGTTGGTTGAGTAACTAGAAAAAATAAAAATATTAAATTATAGCTTAATTTGAAATTTTCAATACAATATTTAACTAAAATAATAAAATTCTTACTTCAATATTTATTGGTGGCCTCCTCTGTCTTCTTGACTATAAAACATTATTAAAAAAACATTTGATTAGATTATGTAGGTAGTTTCTATGTTTTAAGCGAGGCAAACCAAAATACTTACTTTTTCAGGCTTTGGAAAATTGTAATTGGGGTATACAGGATTGTGGTACTGCTCCAACACATCCTCGATACCCCTTATTGTGGGCAAACTGGGGGTGAACTGGAGTCTATCATAGGGGGTAACCCATACTGATTTTTGTATATCATACAATGGATAGACCCCCAGTTCACCACCCAAGTTTTTATTATTTGCCTCATCTGGACTGAATAAAATCTAGAAACAAACCGGATTATTTAATACAATATTAACCACTATGAGGACATCAATTTTTAAAAATTATCTACGTACCCGTTCAATGGTGACCGGGTGACGGAGCCAGTCGACTACCGTCAATTGAGCCTTGTGACTTGGCACAGTAGCACCACATAGCGCAAAATAGATACACTTGACAAATTCTGAGAATCCGTCAAGTGCATCTAAATATATAGCTATGTGGCGCCAAGTCACATCGGTGACCGGTAGTCCACGTTGGTTAGCCACAAACTCCTTTATTACGATAGCCACACACTTTCTAAAATGCATAACTGGATAAATATCCGAGTTAGAATGTTGGCAGTAATATGAAAGTAAAACTCAACAAGTGTCATAGTTGAACAAAAAAAAAAAGGTAAAAAATAATTATTAAAATATATACCTAATTTATTTATTATTTATTTATTTATGTATATTAAAGGGGTTTAAACCCTTAAGCAAAAATACAAATAATTTTGAGTATAGTTTCAGCTTAATTTGATGATTAGGTACTAGGTAGTTAATAATTGAAATTATTTAAGTGACATTTTATTTAGTTTCTAATAAATTTAGTTTATATGGATGATCCGGTTTAGGTACTCAATAAGCATATTTGTCCTGGTCCGGGGTTTTATTAAAAACTTATGATCCCGGGTTGGGCGGTTTGGTTTAAAAAAAAAAAATAAAAATCCGAGCTGGGCTGGTCCGGGCTTATAAAAAGTTTGTAAGCATGGTTCAAAATTGGTCTGGGTTGAAAAATATATTTTTGGAATTGGTCTGATCCGGTTTAACAAATTGTCTTAAATATTTGGTCTGGGCCGATCCGATTTTTATAGGACCGGGCTGTACTCTAGCGTAATTTTTTTCGGATGTCAATTTCTACATTTGATGAATTACATGTTACTCTAAAAGGTGTATTGATGTTGGAGCTTACGGGAGGGACTCAGATTCTACTGTGTTTAGACAATGCACATTTGGTAAAAAAACTGTATGCTCAAGAACTAAATATACCAAAACCAACATGCTTACCTAATACAGAAAGTCCTCCATTACCGTATGTGTTTTTGGCTGATGAGGCTTTTGGTTTGCATACAAATTTGTTGAGACCATATCCTGGACGAGATTTAAATGATAAACGGCGTGTATTTAACTACAGGCTTTCAAGAGCACGAAGAACATAGCAGGTAAAATAATAATTAGTAATTAATACTAGCTATAGTAATATTATTTAAATTTTTTTTTGTGATACTTATATTATTATAATTTTTTAATAATTTTAATACATACAATTCTCGTTGTTTTTCTTAAATTATTTGTAGTTGACTTTTATATAATGAGTAATATTTTACCTAGACTTATGCAGTAGATAAGGGATAAAAAATGTGAGTTAAATGAACTTTAAAATAATAACTGTACCTACATTATTAGACTACAATTATTAAGTTGTAGAGGGTAAAAACAAAATAGTTGTGTATTATGTATACTCAAGAGTAATTGAGTAAGCAGTCTGGCAGGTATAGAAATAAAATAAAAATAATAAGTTATATTATTTTAATTACGAAAGTAAAGATTAGGTATAATTATATTAACTTACCTCTTTCGTCTTATCCTCCATTACCGTATGTGTTTTTGGCTGATGAGGCTTTTGGTTTGCATACAAATTTGTTGAGACCATATCCTGGACGAGATTTAAATGATAAACGGCGTGTATTTAACTACAGGCTTTCAAGAGCACGAAGAACATAGCAGGTAAAATAATAATTAGTAATTAATACTAGCTATAGTAATATTATTTAAATTTTTTTTTGTGATACTTATATTATTATAATTTTTTAATAATTTTAATACATACAATTCTCGTTGTTTTTCTTAAATTATTTGTAGTTGACTTTTATATAATGAGTAATATTTTACCTAGACTTATGCAGTAGATAAGGGATAAAAAATGTGAGTTAAATGAACTTTAAAATAATAACTGTACCTACATTATTAGACTACAATTATTAAGTTGTAGAGGGTAAAAACAAAATAGTTGTGTATTATGTATACTCAAGAGTAATTGAGTAAGCAGTCTGGCAGGTATAGAAATAAAATAAAAATAATAAGTTATATTATTTTAATTACGAAAGTAAAGATTAGGTATAATTATATTAACTTACCTCTTTCGTCTTTTTGTGATGGCGAAAGCTCATTCCAATCGGCATACATGGCTTCAGCGACTGAATTCCAAGACAAGGCCTTTAGATTTTTGTCACTATATTCCTTTGACCCGACATCCCATAAGCATGGCCTCGACTCAATTTCAATTATCATTTTTTCATAATCAAACATTTTTTAAACATTTTTACTACTATTATCAATACAATTTAATAAAATAAATATATATCAGCACCGCATGCGGAATACTGGACCGTGTGGACGGCTTAATTTGAAATAATGTTATTTTCATTTGTGTCTGGTTACGGCAATACGAAATTTCCGCAGCATTTCCGGGCATGCCGCGTCGTGTGGACGGTTGCATTTATAGCAATGTGTTTTCGTTTTGAACCCTGCCGCATGCTGAATCGCCGCATACGATGTCTGCGGAAAAAACGCATCGTGTGGCCCGAGCCTTAGAACTTTTAGACGACGTCGAGTTGGTATGTGTCGCGCTCGCTGCTGACACAGTTGAACGAAACCGTATTTATTGGGTCCACCCACTCAATGCTCAGAGAATAACTTTGGGTGAGTTCCACTGCTTATACTCTGACTTGAGACAATATCCGGATCGTTTTTTTAATTATTATCGTATGTCAATTAAATCATTTGACGAATTGGTGATTTTATTGAGACCATATATATCTGAAACGAGCTCCTCCTCCAGAGAAACTATTGGCGTTGAAGAACGGCTGACAGTTACATTAAGGTAATATCATATTTTTTATTTAAAAAGGTGAGCAATTGAATACCATTTAATTCCTATTTATAGACAAAAAAAAATTGATAACATCCGTAAACAGCTCAAAACGAGTCAACATATTTTGAACATTTTATCAAGTACCTATCTATAGGAATTGATAAAATAAACACATGGTGTAAATTTCATGAATCTATAGGTAGTATTCGTTTTTGAATTACAACAAAATAAGAAAACCGCTACGTGGGACATTGAGTTGTAAAAATTTGAAGTTCAAACGCTCATAAAAATTTAATTTTACTTTCCGGGTGACATTTTTTTTTGATAAAAATTAAAAACAAAATATACGAGCTTATTAGGAATCTTGTATTATGTAGCACAGACGAGTACCGGCCGCTGGCACTCGCCTAGCTCTCGCATCGTAACCGTCGTTACGACCGCTTACGTGTTTCTTTTTTTGTACCGTGTCACCGACGACCATCACACCCGACGCCACGTCACGTACAATTCAACATACCTCTATTCACCCATATTCACGTACCGGTGTAACGGGCGATTTTTAGCCACCTACAGATTTTACCGTCCAGCCTAAAGCTGGAAACGCAACGGCTGCAACATTTTGTTGCGCAACGCAACATTCTGTTGCAAAATATATGTTTCAAAACAAAAAGGAAACGCACCGACTGCAACAAAATTTTGAAATTGTTTTACTACAACAAGATTATTTCAGTACATGATTATCAGTTGTAGTAGCTAGTGTTAAGTTTAAGTATTAAGTTATTAAGTATTTAGTTTAATACAAGTGTTTAGTTTGTTTCCCTACTCCAAATATGAATAAAGAAGTAGAGATGAATATTTTGTTGTGGCAAGTTTTTTTTGGAGTTTTTGGAATTGGAAAATGACAAACAAAATAGATTTTGGGTTCATCCAATCAACCAAAAGAGAAATATTTCTGGTTTTATTCATGAACTAAGAAACGGTCCAGAAAAATTTTTTAACTACTGCCGATTTAACACCACCCCAAATGAGATTTCTTCAATTATAAAAACACTCAAGATCAACAAATCACCAGGCCACGATCAGATAAGTAATAAAATTGTCAAAAATCTCCCGGCCAAAACAATCATTCAACTTACCCATATTTACAATGCCACACTTCGTCTATCATACTTTCCTTCAACCTGGAAGTCAGCAGTTATTATTCCAATACTAAAACCCAGCAAGCCTCCTGATAAAGCTGACTCATACAGGCCAATTAGTCTGCTACCAGTGCTCGGAAAAATCTTGGAAAAACTACTCCTTAAGAGACTATTAAAAATTTCTGACGAACAAAATTCGTTACCAGATTTCCAATTTGGTTTTCGCCCAAAACATGCCACTTTTCACCAACTACATCGTGTTGTCGATTTAATTGCCTCCTCCCTCGAAACGAAGAAATACTGTTCCGCAGTATTCCTTGACGTCGCCCAAGCATTCGACTCGGTCTGGCACGCTGGCCTGATACAAATTAAAAAAAATCTATCCTGCGCCATACTCTTACTCAAGTCATATACCGAAAACAGATCATTCAATGTTAAAATGGAATCCACCTTTTCCGACTCTTACGATATACTTGCTGGCGTACCTCAAGGAAGCGACATTGCCCCGTTTTTGTACATCATATTTACAGCTGACATTCCTACCACAGAAAACACTACTATGGGTACATATGCAGACGACACTGCCATTCTTGCCGCTGTCTCCGATCCAGACATTTTCTTATTCAATGGCCAGGAGCAGTGGAAGGATAGGAATGGGACATTGAAGGAATAGGAAGGGAGGTAGGAGAGGAATTAAAAGGGAGGGTGGTGGAAGAGGAAGGAACAGGGGAGGGGGGGGGGGGGGCAATGGCCAATTGATTGTCTTGTTGGTTGAGTAACTAGAAAAAATAAAAATATTAAATTATAGCTTAATTTGAAATTTTCAATACAATATTTAACTAAAATAATAAAATTCTTACTTCAATATTTATTGGTGGCCTCCTCTGTCTTCTTGACTATAAAACATTATTAAAAAAACATTTGATTAGATTATGTAGGTAGTTTCTATGTTTTAAGCGAGGCAAACCAAAATACTTACTTTTTCAGGCTTTGGAAAATTGTAATTGGGGTATACAGGATTGTGGTACTGCTCCAACACATCCTCGATACCCCTTATTGTGGGCAAACTGGGGGTGAACTGGAGTCTATCATAGGGGGTAACCCATACTGATTTTTGTATATCATACAATGGATAGACCCCCAGTTCACCACCCAAGTTTTTATTATTTGCCTCATCTGGACTGAATAAAATCTAGAAACAAACCGGATTATTTAATACAATATTAACCACTATGAGGACATCAATTTTTAAAAATTATCTACGTACCCGTTCAATGGTGACCGGGTGACGGAGCCAGTCGACTACCGTCAATTGAGCCTTGTGACTTGGCACAGTAGCACCACATAGCGCAAAATAGATACACTTGACAAATTCTGAGAATCCGTCAAGTGCATCTAAATATATAGCTATGTGGCGCCAAGTCACATCGGTGACCGGTAGTCCACGTTGGTTAGCCACAAACTCCTTTATTACGATAGCCACACACTTTCTAAAATGCATAACTGGATAAATATCCGAGTTAGAATGTTGGCAGTAATATGAAAGTAAAACTCAACAAGTGTCATAGTTGAACAAAAAAAAAAAGGTAAAAAATAATTATTAAAATATATACCTAATTTATTTATTATTTATTTATTTATGTATATTAAAGGGGTTTAAACCCTTAAGCAAAAATACAAATAATTTTGAGTATAGTTTCAGCTTAATTTGATGATTAGGTACTAGGTAGTTAATAATTGAAATTATTTAAGTGACATTTTATTTAGTTTCTAATAAATTTAGTTTATATGGATGATCCGGTTTAGGTACTCAATAAGCATATTTGTCCTGGTCCGGGGTTTTATTAAAAACTTATGATCCCGGGTTGGGCGGTTTGGTTTAAAAAAAAAAAATAAAAATCCGAGCTGGGCTGGTCCGGGCTTATAAAAAGTTTGTAAGCATGGTTCAAAATTGGTCTGGGTTGAAAAATATATTTTTGGAATTGGTCTGATCCGGTTTAACAAATTGTCTTAAATATTTGGTCTGGGCCGATCCGATTTTTATAGGACCGGGCTGTACTCTAGCGTAATTTTTTTCGGATGTCAATTTCTACATTTGATGAATTACATGTTACTCTAAAAGGTGTATTGATGTTGGAGCTTACGGGAGGGACTCAGATTCTACTGTGTTTAGACAATGCACATTTGGTAAAAAAACTGTATGCTCAAGAACTAAATATACCAAAACCAACATGCTTACCTAATACAGAAAGTCCTCCATTACCGTATGTGTTTTTGGCTGATGAGGCTTTTGGTTTGCATACAAATTTGTTGAGACCATATCCTGGACGAGATTTAAATGATAAACGGCGTGTATTTAACTACAGGCTTTCAAGAGCACGAAGAACATAGCAGGTAAAATAATAATTAGTAATTAATACTAGCTATAGTAATATTATTTAAATTTTTTTTTGTGATACTTATATTATTATAATTTTTTAATAATTTTAATACATACAATTCTCGTTGTTTTTCTTAAATTATTTGTAGTTGACTTTTATATAATGAGTAATATTTTACCTAGACTTATGCAGTAGATAAGGGATAAAAAATGTGAGTTAAATGAACTTTAAAATAATAACTGTACCTACATTATTAGACTACAATTATTAAGTTGTAGAGGGTAAAAACAAAATAGTTGTGTATTATGTATACTCAAGAGTAATTGAGTAAGCAGTCTGGCAGGTATAGAAATAAAATAAAAATAATAAGTTATATTATTTTAATTACGAAAGTAAAGATTAGGTATAATTATATTAACTTACCTCTTTCGTCTTTTTGTGATGGCGAAAGCTCATTCCAATCGGCATACATGGCTTCAGCGACTGAATTCCAAGACAAGGCCTTTAGATTTTTGTCACTATATTCCTTTGACCCGACATCCCATAAGCATGGCCTCGACTCAATTTCAATTATCATTTTTTCATAATCAAACATTTTTTAAACATTTTTACTACTATTATCAATACAATTTAATAAAATAAATATATATCAGCACCGCATGCGGAATACTGGACCGTGTGGACGGCTTAATTTGAAATAATGTTATTTTCATTTGTGTCTGGTTACGGCAATACGAAATTTCCGCAGCATTTCCGGGCATGCCGCGTCGTGTGGACGGTTGCATTTATAGCAATGTGTTTTCGTTTTGAACCCTGCCGCATGCTGAATCGCCGCATACGATGTCTGCGGAAAAAACGCATCGTGTGGCCCGAGCCTTAGAACTTTTAGACGACGTCGAGTTGGTATGTGTCGCGCTCGCTGCTGACACAGTTGAACGAAACCGTATTTATTGGGTCCACCCACTCAATGCTCAGAGAATAACTTTGGGTGAGTTCCACTGCTTATACTCTGACTTGAGACAATATCCGGATCGTTTTTTTAATTATTATCGTATGTCAATTAAATCATTTGACGAATTGGTGATTTTATTGAGACCATATATATCTGAAACGAGCTCCTCCTCCAGAGAAACTATTGGCGTTGAAGAACGGCTGACAGTTACATTAAGGTAATATCATATTTTTTATTTAAAAAGGTGAGCAATTGAATACCATTTAATTCCTATTTATAGACAAAAAAAAATTGATAACATCCGTAAACAGCTCAAAACGAGTCAACATATTTTGAACATTTTATCAAGTACCTATCTATAGGAATTGATAAAATAAACACATGGTGTAAATTTCATGAATCTATAGGTAGTATTCGTTTTTGAATTACAACAAAATAAGAAAACCGCTACGTGGGACATTGAGTTGTAAAAATTTGAAGTTCAAACGCTCATAAAAATTTAATTTTACTTTCCGGGTGACATTTTTTTTTGATAAAAATTAAAAACAAAATATACGAGCTTATTAGGAATCTTGTATTATGTAGCACAGACGAGTACCGGCCGCTGGCACTCGCCTAGCTCTCGCATCGTAACCGTCGTTACGACCGCTTACGTGTTTCTTTTTTTGTACCGTGTCACCGACGACCATCACACCCGACGCCACGTCACGTACAATTCAACATACCTCTATTCACCCATATTCACGTACCGGTGTAACGGGCGATTTTTAGCCACCTACAGATTTTACCGTCCAGCCTAAAGCTGGAAACGCAACGGCTGCAACATTTTGTTGCGCAACGCAACATTCTGTTGCAAAATATATGTTTCAAAACAAAAAGGAAACGCACCGACTGCAACAAAATTTTGAAATTGTTTTACTACAACAAGATTATTTCAGTACATGATTATCAGTTGTAGTAGCTAGTGTTAAGTTTAAGTATTAAGTTATTAAGTATTTAGTTTAATACAAGTGTTTAGTTTGTTTCCCTACTCCAAATATGAATAAAGAAGTAGAGATGAATATTTTGTTGTGGCAAGTTTTTTTTGGAGTTTTTGGAATTGGAAAATGACAAACAAAATAGATTTTGGGTTCATCCAATCAACCAAAAGAGAAATATTTCTGGTTTTATTCATGAACTAAGAAACGGTCCAGAAAAATTTTTTAACTACTGCCGATTTAACACCACCCCAAATGAGATTTCTTCAATTATAAAAACACTCAAGATCAACAAATCACCAGGCCACGATCAGATAAGTAATAAAATTGTCAAAAATCTCCCGGCCAAAACAATCATTCAACTTACCCATATTTACAATGCCACACTTCGTCTATCATACTTTCCTTCAACCTGGAAGTCAGCAGTTATTATTCCAATACTAAAACCCAGCAAGCCTCCTGATAAAGCTGACTCATACAGGCCAATTAGTCTGCTACCAGTGCTCGGAAAAATCTTGGAAAAACTACTCCTTAAGAGACTATTAAAAATTTCTGACGAACAAAATTCGTTACCAGATTTCCAATTTGGTTTTCGCCCAAAACATGCCACTTTTCACCAACTACATCGTGTTGTCGATTTAATTGCCTCCTCCCTCGAAACGAAGAAATACTGTTCCGCAGTATTCCTTGACGTCGCCCAAGCATTCGACTCGGTCTGGCACGCTGGCCTGATACAAATTAAAAAAAATCTATCCTGCGCCATACTCTTACTCAAGTCATATACCGAAAACAGATCATTCAATGTTAAAATGGAATCCACCTTTTCCGACTCTTACGATATACTTGCTGGCGTACCTCAAGGAAGCGACATTGCCCCGTTTTTGTACATCATATTTACAGCTGACATTCCTACCACAGAAAACACTACTATGGGTACATATGCAGACGACACTGCCATTCTTGCCGCTGTCTCCGATCCAGACATTTTCTTATTCAATGGCCAGGAGCAGTGGAAGGATAGGAATGGGACATTGAAGGAATAGGAAGGGAGGTAGGAGAGGAATTAAAAGGGAGGGTGGTGGAAGAGGAAGGAACAGGGGAGGGGGGGGGGGGGCAATGGCCAATTGATTGTCTTGTTGGTTGAGTAACTAGAAAAAATAAAAATATTAAATTATAGCTTAATTTGAAATTTTCAATACAATATTTAACTAAAATAATAAAATTCTTACTTCAATATTTATTGGTGGCCTCCTCTGTCTTCTTGACTATAAAACATTATTAAAAAAACATTTGATTAGATTATGTAGGTAGTTTCTATGTTTTAAGCGAGGCAAACCAAAATACTTACTTTTTCAGGCTTTGGAAAATTGTAATTGGGGTATACAGGATTGTGGTACTGCTCCAACACATCCTCGATACCCCTTATTGTGGGCAAACTGGGGGTGAACTGGAGTCTATCATAGGGGGTAACCCATACTGATTTTTGTATATCATACAATGGATAGACCCCCAGTTCACCACCCAAGTTTTTATTATTTGCCTCATCTGGACTGAATAAAATCTAGAAACAAACCGGATTATTTAATACAATATTAACCACTATGAGGACATCAATTTTTAAAAATTATCTACGTACCCGTTCAATGGTGACCGGGTGACGGAGCCAGTCGACTACCGTCAATTGAGCCTTGTGACTTGGCACAGTAGCACCACATAGCGCAAAATAGATACACTTGACAAATTCTGAGAATCCGTCAAGTGCATCTAAATATATAGCTATGTGGCGCCAAGTCACATCGGTGACCGGTAGTCCACGTTGGTTAGCCACAAACTCCTTTATTACGATAGCCACACACTTTCTAAAATGCATAACTGGATAAATATCCGAGTTAGAATGTTGGCAGTAATATGAAAGTAAAACTCAACAAGTGTCATAGTTGAACAAAAAAAAAAAGGTAAAAAATAATTATTAAAATATATACCTAATTTATTTATTATTTATTTATTTATGTATATTAAAGGGGTTTAAACCCTTAAGCAAAAATACAAATAATTTTGAGTATAGTTTCAGCTTAATTTGATGATTAGGTACTAGGTAGTTAATAATTGAAATTATTTAAGTGACATTTTATTTAGTTTCTAATAAATTTAGTTTATATGGATGATCCGGTTTAGGTACTCAATAAGCATATTTGTCCTGGTCCGGGGTTTTATTAAAAACTTATGATCCCGGGTTGGGCGGTTTGGTTTAAAAAAAAAAAATAAAAATCCGAGCTGGGCTGGTCCGGGCTTATAAAAAGTTTGTAAGCATGGTTCAAAATTGGTCTGGGTTGAAAAATATATTTTTGGAATTGGTCTGATCCGGTTTAACAAATTGTCTTAAATATTTGGTCTGGGCCGATCCGATTTTTATAGGACCGGGCTGTACTCTAGCGTAATTTTTTTCGGATGTCAATTTCTACATTTGATGAATTACATGTTACTCTAAAAGGTGTATTGATGTTGGAGCTTACGGGAGGGACTCAGATTCTACTGTGTTTAGACAATGCACATTTGGTAAAAAAACTGTATGCTCAAGAACTAAATATACCAAAACCAACATGCTTACCTAATACAGAAAGTCCTCCATTACCGTATGTGTTTTTGGCTGATGAGGCTTTTGGTTTGCATACAAATTTGTTGAGACCATATCCTGGACGAGATTTAAATGATAAACGGCGTGTATTTAACTACAGGCTTTCAAGAGCACGAAGAACATAGCAGGTAAAATAATAATTAGTAATTAATACTAGCTATAGTAATATTATTTAAATTTTTTTTTGTGATACTTATATTATTATAATTTTTTAATAATTTTAATACATACAATTCTCGTTGTTTTTCTTAAATTATTTGTAGTTGACTTTTATATAATGAGTAATATTTTACCTAGACTTATGCAGTAGATAAGGGATAAAAAATGTGAGTTAAATGAACTTTAAAATAATAACTGTACCTACATTATTAGACTACAATTATTAAGTTGTAGAGGGTAAAAACAAAATAGTTGTGTATTATGTATACTCAAGAGTAATTGAGTAAGCAGTCTGGCAGGTATAGAAATAAAATAAAAATAATAAGTTATATTATTTTAATTACGAAAGTAAAGATTAGGTATAATTATATTAACTTACCTCTTTCGTCTTATCCTCCATTACCGTATGTGTTTTTGGCTGATGAGGCTTTTGGTTTGCATACAAATTTGTTGAGACCATATCCTGGACGAGATTTAAATGATAAACGGCGTGTATTTAACTACAGGCTTTCAAGAGCACGAAGAACATAGCAGGTAAAATAATAATTAGTAATTAATACTAGCTATAGTAATATTATTTAAATTTTTTTTTGTGATACTTATATTATTATAATTTTTTAATAATTTTAATACATACAATTCTCGTTGTTTTTCTTAAATTATTTGTAGTTGACTTTTATATAATGAGTAATATTTTACCTAGACTTATGCAGTAGATAAGGGATAAAAAATGTGAGTTAAATGAACTTTAAAATAATAACTGTACCTACATTATTAGACTACAATTATTAAGTTGTAGAGGGTAAAAACAAAATAGTTGTGTATTATGTATACTCAAGAGTAATTGAGTAAGCAGTCTGGCAGGTATAGAAATAAAATAAAAATAATAAGTTATATTATTTTAATTACGAAAGTAAAGATTAGGTATAATTATATTAACTTACCTCTTTCGTCTTTTTGTGATGGCGAAAGCTCATTCCAATCGGCATACATGGCTTCAGCGACTGAATTCCAAGACAAGGCCTTTAGATTTTTGTCACTATATTCCTTTGACCCGACATCCCATAAGCATGGCCTCGACTCAATTTCAATTATCATTTTTTCATAATCAAACATTTTTTAAACATTTTTACTACTATTATCAATACAATTTAATAAAATAAATATATATCAGCACCGCATGCGGAATACTGGACCGTGTGGACGGCTTAATTTGAAATAATGTTATTTTCATTTGTGTCTGGTTACGGCAATACGAAATTTCCGCAGCATTTCCGGGCATGCCGCGTCGTGTGGACGGTTGCATTTATAGCAATGTGTTTTCGTTTTGAACCCTGCCGCATGCTGAATCGCCGCATACGATGTCTGCGGAAAAAACGCATCGTGTGGCCCGAGCCTTAGAACTTTTAGACGACGTCGAGTTGGTATGTGTCGCGCTCGCTGCTGACACAGTTGAACGAAACCGTATTTATTGGGTCCACCCACTCAATGCTCAGAGAATAACTTTGGGTGAGTTCCACTGCTTATACTCTGACTTGAGACAATATCCGGATCGTTTTTTTAATTATTATCGTATGTCAATTAAATCATTTGACGAATTGGTGATTTTATTGAGACCATATATATCTGAAACGAGCTCCTCCTCCAGAGAAACTATTGGCGTTGAAGAACGGCTGACAGTTACATTAAGGTAATATCATATTTTTTATTTAAAAAGGTGAGCAATTGAATACCATTTAATTCCTATTTATAGACAAAAAAAAATTGATAACATCCGTAAACAGCTCAAAACGAGTCAACATATTTTGAACATTTTATCAAGTACCTATCTATAGGAATTGATAAAATAAACACATGGTGTAAATTTCATGAATCTATAGGTAGTATTCGTTTTTGAATTACAACAAAATAAGAAAACCGCTACGTGGGACATTGAGTTGTAAAAATTTGAAGTTCAAACGCTCATAAAAATTTAATTTTACTTTCCGGGTGACATTTTTTTTTGATAAAAATTAAAAACAAAATATACGAGCTTATTAGGAATCTTGTATTATGTAGCACAGACGAGTACCGGCCGCTGGCACTCGCCTAGCTCTCGCATCGTAACCGTCGTTACGACCGCTTACGTGTTTCTTTTTTTGTACCGTGTCACCGACGACCATCACACCCGACGCCACGTCACGTACAATTCAACATACCTCTATTCACCCATATTCACGTACCGGTGTAACGGGCGATTTTTAGCCACCTACAGATTTTACCGTCCAGCCTAAAGCTGGAAACGCAACGGCTGCAACATTTTGTTGCGCAACGCAACATTCTGTTGCAAAATATATGTTTCAAAACAAAAAGGAAACGCACCGACTGCAACAAAATTTTGAAATTGTTTTACTACAACAAGATTATTTCAGTACATGATTATCAGTTGTAGTAGCTAGTGTTAAGTTTAAGTATTAAGTTATTAAGTATTTAGTTTAATACAAGTGTTTAGTTTGTTTCCCTACTCCAAATATGAATAAAGAAGTAGAGATGAATATTTTGTTGTGGCAAGTTTTTTTTGGAGTTTTTGGAATTGGAAAATGACAAACAAAATAGATTTTGGGTTCATCCAATCAACCAAAAGAGAAATATTTCTGGTTTTATTCATGAACTAAGAAACGGTCCAGAAAAATTTTTTAACTACTGCCGATTTAACACCACCCCAAATGAGATTTCTTCAATTATAAAAACACTCAAGATCAACAAATCACCAGGCCACGATCAGATAAGTAATAAAATTGTCAAAAATCTCCCGGCCAAAACAATCATTCAACTTACCCATATTTACAATGCCACACTTCGTCTATCATACTTTCCTTCAACCTGGAAGTCAGCAGTTATTATTCCAATACTAAAACCCAGCAAGCCTCCTGATAAAGCTGACTCATACAGGCCAATTAGTCTGCTACCAGTGCTCGGAAAAATCTTGGAAAAACTACTCCTTAAGAGACTATTAAAAATTTCTGACGAACAAAATTCGTTACCAGATTTCCAATTTGGTTTTCGCCCAAAACATGCCACTTTTCACCAACTACATCGTGTTGTCGATTTAATTGCCTCCTCCCTCGAAACGAAGAAATACTGTTCCGCAGTATTCCTTGACGTCGCCCAAGCATTCGACTCGGTCTGGCACGCTGGCCTGATACAAATTAAAAAAAATCTATCCTGCGCCATACTCTTACTCAAGTCATATACCGAAAACAGATCATTCAATGTTAAAATGGAATCCACCTTTTCCGACTCTTACGATATACTTGCTGGCGTACCTCAAGGAAGCGACATTGCCCCGTTTTTGTACATCATATTTACAGCTGACATTCCTACCACAGAAAACACTACTATGGGTACATATGCAGACGACACTGCCATTCTTGCCGCTGTCTCCGATCCAGACATTTTCTTATTCAATGGCCAGGAGCAGTGGAAGGATAGGAATGGGACATTGAAGGAATAGGAAGGGAGGTAGGAGAGGAATTAAAAGGGAGGGTGGTGGAAGAGGAAGGAACAGGGGAGGGGGGGGGGGGGGCAATGGCCAATTGATTGTCTTGTTGGTTGAGTAACTAGAAAAAATAAAAATATTAAATTATAGCTTAATTTGAAATTTTCAATACAATATTTAACTAAAATAATAAAATTCTTACTTCAATATTTATTGGTGGCCTCCTCTGTCTTCTTGACTATAAAACATTATTAAAAAAACATTTGATTAGATTATGTAGGTAGTTTCTATGTTTTAAGCGAGGCAAACCAAAATACTTACTTTTTCAGGCTTTGGAAAATTGTAATTGGGGTATACAGGATTGTGGTACTGCTCCAACACATCCTCGATACCCCTTATTGTGGGCAAACTGGGGGTGAACTGGAGTCTATCATAGGGGGTAACCCATACTGATTTTTGTATATCATACAATGGATAGACCCCCCAGTTCACCACCCAAGTTTTTATTATTTGCCTCATCTGGACTGAATAAAATCTAGAAACAAACCGGATTATTTAATACAATATTAACCACTATGAGGACATCAATTTTTAAAAATTATCTACGTACCCGTTCAATGGTGACCGGGGTGACGGAGCCAGTCGACTACCGTCAATTGAGCCTTGTGACTTGGCACAGTAGCACCACATAGCGCAAAATAGATACACTTGACAAATTCTGAGAATCCGTCAAGTGCATCTAAATATATAGCTATGTGGCGCCAAGTCACATCGGTGACCGGTAGTCCACGTTGGTTAGCCACAAACTCCTTTATTACGATAGCCACACACTTTCTAAAATGCATAACTGGATAAATATCCGAGTTAGAATGTTGGCAGTAATATGAAAGTAAAACTCAACAAGTGTCATAGTTGAACAAAAAAAAAAAGGTAAAAAATAATTATTAAAATATATACCTAATTTATTTATTATTTATTTATTTATGTATATTAAAGGGGTTTAAACCCTTAAGCAAAAATACAAATAATTTTGAGTATAGTTTCAGCTTAATTTGATGATTAGGTACTAGGTAGTTAATAATTGAAATTATTTAAGTGACATTTTATTTAGTTTCTAATAAATTTAGTTTATATGGATGATCCGGTTTAGGTACTCAATAAGCATATTTGTCCTGGTCCGGGGTTTTATTAAAAACTTATGATCCCGGGTTGGGCGGTTTGGTTTAAAAAAAAAAAATAAAAATCCGAGCTGGGCTGGTCCGGGCTTATAAAAAGTTTGTAAGCATGGTTCAAAATTGGTCTGGGTTGAAAAATATATTTTTGGAATTGGTCTGATCCGGTTTAACAAATTGTCTTAAATATTTGGTCTGGGCCGATCCGATTTTTATAGGACCGGGCTGTACTCTAGCGTAATTTTTTTCGGATGTCAATTTCTACATTTGATGAATTACATGTTACTCTAAAAGGTGTATTGATGTTGGAGCTTACGGGAGGGAATCAGATTCTACTGTGTTTAGACAATGCACATTTGGTAAAAAAACTGTATGCTCAAGAACTAAATATACCAAAACCAACATGCTTACCTAATACAGAAAGTCCTCCATTACCGTATGTGTTTTTGGCTGATGAGGCTTTTGGTTTGCATACAAATTTGTTGAGACCATATCCTGGACGAGATTTAAATGATAAACGGCGTGTATTTAACTACAGGCTTTCAAGAGCACGAAGAACATAGCAGGTAAAATAATAATTAGTAATTAATACTAGCTATAGTAATATTATTTAAATTTTTTTTTGTGATACTTATATTATTATAATTTTTTAATAATTTTAATACATACAATTCTCGTTGTTTTTCTTAAATTATTTGTAGTTGACTTTTATATAATGAGTAATATTTTACCTAGACTTATGCAGTAGATAAGGGATAAAAAATGTGAGTTAAATGAACTTTAAAATAATAACTGTACCTACATTATTAGACTACAATTATTAAGTTGTAGAGGGTAAAAACAAAATAGTTGTGTATTATGTATACTCAAGAGTAATTGAGTAAGCAGTCTGGCAGGTATAGAAATAAAATAAAAATAATAAGTTATATTATTTTAATTACGAAAGTAAAGATTAGGTATAATTATATTAACTTACCTCTTTCGTCTTTTTGTGATGGCGAAAGCTCATTCCAATCGGCATACATGGCTTCAGCGACTGAATTCCAAGACAAGGCCTTTAGATTTTTGTCACTATATTCCTTTGACCCGACATCCCATAAGCATGGCCTCGACTCAATTTCAATTATCATTTTTTCATAATCAAACATTTTTTAAACATTTTTACTACTATTATCAATACAATTTAATAAAATAAATATATATCAGCACCGCATGCGGAATACTGGACCGTGTGGACGGCTTAATTTGAAATAATGTTATTTTCATTTGTGTCTGGTTACGGCAATACGAAATTTCCGCAGCATTTCCGGGCATGCCGCGTCGTGTGGACGGTTGCATTTATAGCAATGTGTTTTCGTTTTGAACCCTGCCGCATGCTGAATCGCCGCATACGATGTCTGCGGAAAAAACGCATCGTGTGGCCCGAGCCTTAGAACTTTTAGACGACGTCGAGTTGGTATGTGTCGCGCTCGCTGCTGACACAGTTGAACGAAACCGTATTTATTGGGTCCACCCACTCAATGCTCAGAGAATAACTTTGGGTGAGTTCCACTGCTTATACTCTGACTTGAGACAATATCCGGATCGTTTTTTTAATTATTATCGTATGTCAATTAAATCATTTGACGAATTGGTGATTTTATTGAGACCATATATATCTGAAACGAGCTCCTCCTCCAGAGAAACTATTGGCGTTGAAGAACGGCTGACAGTTACATTAAGGTAATATCATATTTTTTATTTAAAAAGGTGAGCAATTGAATACCATTTAATTCCTATTTATAGACAAAAAAAAATTGATAACATCCGTAAACAGCTCAAAACGAGTCAACATATTTTGAACATTTTATCAAGTACCTATCTATAGGAATTGATAAAATAAACACATGGTGTAAATTTCATGAATCTATAGGTAGTATTCGTTTTTGAATTACAACAAAATAAGAAAACCGCTACGTGGGACATTGAGTTGTAAAAATTTGAAGTTCAAACGCTCATAAAAATTTAATTTTACTTTCCGGGTGACATTTTTTTTTGATAAAAATTAAAAACAAAATATACGAGCTTATTAGGAATCTTGTATTATGTAGCACAGACGAGTACCGGCCGCTGGCACTCGCCTAGCTCTCGCATCGTAACCGTCGTTACGACCGCTTACGTGTTTCTTTTTTTGTACCGTGTCACCGACGACCATCACACCCGACGCCACGTCACGTACAATTCAACATACCTCTATTCACCCATATTCACGTACCGGTGTAACGGGCGATTTTTAGCCACCTACAGATTTTACCGTCCAGCCTAAAGCTGGAAACGCAACGGCTGCAACATTTTGTTGCGCAACGCAACATTCTGTTGCAAAATATATGTTTCAAAACAAAAAGGAAACGCACCGACTGCAACAAAATTTTGAAATTGTTTTACTACAACAAGATTATTTCAGTACATGATTATCAGTTGTAGTAGCTAGTGTTAAGTTTAAGTATTAAGTTATTAAGTATTTAGTTTAATACAAGTGTTTAGTTTGTTTCCCTACTCCAAATATGAATAAAGAAGTAGAGATGAATATTTTGTTGTGGCAAGTTTTTTTTGGAGTTTTTGGAATTGGAAAATGACAAACAAAATAGATTTTGGGTTCATCCAATCAACCAAAAGAGAAATATTTCTGGTTTTATTCATGAACTAAGAAACGGTCCAGAAAAATTTTTTAACTACTGCCGATTTAACACCACCCCAAATGAGATTTCTTCAATTATAAAAACACTCAAGATCAACAAATCACCAGGCCACGATCAGATAAGTAATAAAACTGTCAAAAATCTCCCGGCCAAAACAATCATTCAACTTACCCATATTTACAATGCCACACTTCGTCTATCATACTTTCCTTCAACCTGGAAGTCAGCAGTTATTATTCCAATACTAAAACCCAGCAAGCCTCCTGATAAAGCTGACTCATACAGGCCAATTAGTCTGCTACCAGTGCTCGGAAAAATCTTGGAAAAACTACTCCTTAAGAGACTATTAAAAATTTCTGACGAACAAAATTCGTTACCAGATTTCCAATTTGGTTTTCGCCCAAAACATGCCACTTTTCACCAACTACATTGTGTTGTCGATTTAATTGCCTCCTCCCTCGAAACGAAGAAATACTGTTCCGCAGTATTCCTTGACGTCGCCCAAGCATTCGACTCGGTCTGGCACGCTGGCCTGATACAAATTAAAAAAAATCTATCCTGCGCCATACTCTTACTCAAGTCATATACCGAAAACAGATCATTCAATGTTAAAATGGAATCCACCTTTTCCGACTCTTACGATATACTTGCTGGCGTACCTCAAGGAAGCGACATTGCCCCGTTTTTGTACATCATATTTACAGCTGACATTCCTACCACAGAAAACACTACTATGGGTACATATGCAGACGACACTGCCATTCTTGCCGCTGTCTCCGATCCAGACATTTTCTTATTCAATGGCCAGGAGCAGTGGAAGGATAGGAATGGGACATTGAAGGAATAGGAAGGGAGGTAGGAGAGGAATTAAAAGGGAGGGTGGTGGAAGAGGAAGGAACAGGGGAGGGGGGGGGGGGGCAATGGCCAATTGATTGTCTTGTTGGTTGAGTAACTAGAAAAAATAAAAATATTAAATTATAGCTTAATTTGAAATTTTCAATACAATATTTAACTAAAATAATAAAATTCTTACTTCAATATTTATTGGTGGCCTCCTCTGTCTTCTTGACTATAAAACATTATTAAAAAAACATTTGATTAGATTATGTAGGTAGTTTCTATGTTTTAAGCGAGGCAAACCAAAATACTTACTTTTTCAGGCTTTGGAAAATTGTAATTGGGGTATACAGGATTGTGGTACTGCTCCAACACATCCTCGATACCCCTTATTGTGGGCAAACTGGGGGTGAACTGGAGTCTATCATAGGGGGTAACCCATACTGATTTTTGTATATCATACAATGGATAGACCCCCAGTTCACCACCCAAGTTTTTATTATTTGCCTCATCTGGACTGAATAAAATCTAGAAACAAACCGGATTATTTAATACAATATTAACCACTATGAGGACATCAATTTTTAAAAATTATCTACGTACCCGTTCAATGGTGACCGGGTGACGGAGCCAGTCGACTACCGTCAATTGAGCCTTGTGACTTGGCACAGTAGCACCACATAGCGCAAAATAGATACACTTGACAAATTCTGAGAATCCGTCAAGTGCATCTAAATATATAGCTATGTGGCGCCAAGTCACATCGGTGACCGGTAGTCCACGTTGGTTAGCCACAAACTCCTTTATTACGATAGCCACACACTTTCTAAAATGCATAACTGGATAAATATCCGAGTTAGAATGTTGGCAGTAATATGAAAGTAAAACTCAACAAGTGTCATAGTTGAACAAAAAAAAAAAGGTAAAAAATAATTATTAAAATATATACCTAATTTATTTATTATTTATTTATTTATGTATATTAAAGGGGTTTAAACCCTTAAGCAAAAATACAAATAATTTTGAGTATAGTTTCAGCTTAATTTGATGATTAGGTACTAGGTAGTTAATAATTGAAATTATTTAAGTGACATTTTATTTAGTTTCTAATAAATTTAGTTTATATGGATGATCCGGTTTAGGTACTCAATAAGCATATTTGTCCTGGTCCGGGGTTTTATTAAAAACTTATGATCCCGGGTTGGGCGGTTTGGTTTAAAAAAAAAAAATAAAAATCCGAGCTGGGCTGGTCCGGGCTTATAAAAAGTTTGTAAGCATGGTTCAAAATTGGTCTGGGTTGAAAAATATATTTTTGGAATTGGTCTGATCCGGTTTAACAAATTGTCTTAAATATTTGGTCTGGGCCGATCCGATTTTTATAGGACCGGGCTGTACTCTAGCGTAATTTTTTTCGGATGTCAATTTCTACATTTGATGAATTACATGTTACTCTAAAAGGTGTATTGATGTTGGAGCTTACGGGAGGGAATCAGATTCTACTGTGTTTAGACAATGCACATTTGGTAAAAAAACTGTATGCTCAAGAACTAAATATACCAAAACCAACATGCTTACCTAATACAGAAAGTCCTCCATTACCGTATGTGTTTTTGGCTGATGAGGCTTTTGGTTTGCATACAAATTTGTTGAGACCATATCCTGGACGAGATTTAAATGATAAACGGCGTGTATTTAACTACAGGCTTTCA
>NC_083560.1:159528369-159558656 GCF_019925205.1 Metopolophium dirhodum | reverse complement strand
AATGTCTGGTATTTTGAGGTTTCACTATGTATTACATTTTCAAGCTTTTTGGTCATCAGCAGGGGCGGATTTAACAATTTGCCGCACTTATCCTAAAAAAATCATTTCTGTACAACAAAATGTCCTTATATAATAACATTTTCTATATATTATGCAATTATTAAAAAAAAAAAAAATTAAATATTTTGAAATTTGAATTGTGAATTTTTTTAATATAAATGTAGAAAATTAAAAAAACGAACAATATTATTTTATCTTAATAAACCAAAAAAAGTTCGGTATTTTTAACTTAATAACTAGGATTTTGAAGTTTCTTAACACTAACTTCCAAAGAAAATTTGTATGACTTTTTATAATGAAGCATACAAAAATACACATATTGAAGAAAGAAAAATCACAAAAATTGCTTTGGAGCTAAACGGCATTCGTTCCAATATTTCATACATTAATCTATTAGTTATCTCTTAAATCTCTAGATAAACCAATGTTAAATAAATATATTATAATTTTTATAAATCAAGTATAAGTAAAACATAAATTAATACAATATGATTTCTTTATAAGCGTTTCTGTTTTAGTGTAAAAAAAAATTACTAAACTTACATAATATTATATTAAAATAATCTATACGGTATCCTATCGAGTATATAGGTAGTTATGGTTTATACTCATATTATAAAAATAAAATATAAAATGAAAAAAAATTAATATTTATTTTGATTGCATTTCTTCTGATCTTAATTGTATTAATAGTAATAATCTAGATATAAATTTATAACTTTCTCCTAGATTGGAAATTTGAAAATAAAGTGATAATTTCTTCAAAATCTGCTTTACCTAATTACCTATAAACTTTTTATTTCTGATTCAACTGTTAATGATTACAACGCATAACACATTTCTTAGTTCATAGTTTACTTCAAATATTTGTTGTAATTATTTATATTATTTTCTGACTAGTTGATGAAAACAATATACATAGCTGAGCTGTAATAACTAAGTTTAAATAATAAAAATAAAAATATATAAATACATATAATATAAAATAAATTAATTTACTTTTTGATACAATTAATACACAATAATAATATGTCATTATAAATTTACTACCACCTAAATAGACTAAAAAAAATTACCACCCCGGGCAACTGGAAACACTTGCCCATCGCTCCGGCCCCCCTCAAATACGTGCCTGGATGTGGTATAAAACGTTTACAATTAAAATGTTGACAGGTTAAAACGACGACTGCCAAAATATCAAAAAGATTAATAAAAATAATCGACCGTCTAAACAACATATTATATTAAATGCCGATACTTGTAATTCAATAATTATATGAAACAATATAGCAATACCAATATCTCCCTTTATACGAAATAGTACCTAAACGATTAGGATTAAATGATGAGCCGAAAGAAACAGCCAAAACTGAAAACTTCAGTAAATATTTAATTATAATAGGTACATGTAGGTATAGTAACTATGTTACATTACTTTTTCTGTGTTTAAACGATATTGAAACCAATTTGGAAACTTGAACCAACTTGGAATTTATTATTAATTATAATTTTAAAAATACTATATTAATTATACTATAATTATACTTTATACCTATTGCAGGTTACTCAATAAATACTAATTAGATATCGGTAATTGTGAACTTTTTTTCAAAGCAAGTTTACCGGAAAGTTATATTTTTTTTTTTATAAAATTTGTATTTTATAATATTACATTTAATTCTCATCAGTAAATTAATGAATTTTCATTTTTACATTTTTGGCGTTTTGTTGTAATTCAAAAACGAATAATCCTGATAAATTAAAATTATCATGAAATGTTAGAATTACTATTTTCCAATCATAGTAAACTGTTCAGCCAATTTTTACTATTTTTGAGCTTTTTATAGCCATGAGAAATTTTTTAAATTTTTAAAATTATTTTTCCTTTAGAAACGTATAAAATAAATTCTTCTCATAGCTAAGATTAAAAATTATAATAGAAGATTTCACATAAAGTGTTCTACCTATAACAAGAAAAAAAATGATAATTAAACGAAACATTAATATTTTAAGAGTTTTAACTAACAATTTTTACGATTTTTGATATTCAGTGGTAAATTATCGATTTCCCAGTAACCTATTTTTGATATTTTGTTGTATTTTCAAAATGAATAACCTAAAAGAGTAGACTCTTGAAACGATCACCAAATATTTATATTAGCATTTTTCATACATTTTACAACTATTTTGACTCTTTTTGAGCTATTGATATAGCCATGCATGATAATTTTTTCAAATATTGTAAATTATTTTCAGTTATAATATTATTAAAGTTTTTTTTTCATAGTTAACATATTATAAATATATATATTAATTTACAATAATGGACTGTTGAAAACAAAAATAAATAAAATATCTCATGTCGGAAAAACGTTAAAAAATAATAGAACAATACGTACCTACCATGAATGAATCGATTGTATTTCGTTGTTACTAATTTTCTTTTAGATTCGGAACGGAGCGATAAAGGAAATGATTTTACAATGATATGTGGGATTTTAGATTCTGAGCGAAGCGATGAATATATTGATTTTACAATGATGTGGGTTTTTTTTTATTTTTTTTTTATTTTTGTGTCTGTCATCACCTTTTAGGACAGTAAAAGTGCTTGGATTTTCTTCAAAAGTAACTTTTCTGATAGGAAAGTGAATCTAGTTGGTACTTTAGTGGGGGGGTCAAAAGTAAAAATTTCCCAGTAGTTTTCAAAAGCGACGTGAAAAACAAAAGAAAAATTAAGGAAAAACGGGAATTTTTACGCAAAATCTGTTTTCGAGATAAATCGATTTTTTTTTGGTGTAACTCTAAAACAAATGACCGTAGGGAAATGACATTTTGACTGAATGTTTATAATTGAATTTCCTATACACCATAACATTTTGACTTATTTTGAGCTGTTTACGGACATTGTCAATTTCCATTTTTTTTAGTTTTTTTTTTCTATAAATATCAATAAAATTTTACCTGTTGAGTAAAAAAGCTTGAAGATTAAAAGAATTTAATAGAAGGCTCCGAGGTTATTGTATCAAAGGCAGATGAAAAAAATTAAATATCCTTAGTCACAGTTTTTATTTATAAGCATTTAAAGTTCAAATTTTGACAAAATACGGAAAAATCACGAAAATTAGCAAATTTTATATTTTTACAACATTTGATATTCACTTGATTTCTCATGTAACAATTTTCTTATTTTATTGTAATTAAAAAATGAATGACTGTAGATACTTGAATATTTCACTGAATGTTTATATTAGCATTTTCTATACACCATAAAATTTTGAAAATATTTTGACTCTTTTTGAGCTGTTTACAGACATTGTCAGTTTTACATTTTTTTAGTTTTTTTTTTTCTATAAATATCAATAAAATTGTATTTGTTGGTTAAAAAAGCGTGAAAAATTAATAAAAGCCTCCTGATCTATCGTTCTAATAGCACTTGAAAAATATTAAAAATACATAGGCACAATTTTTTTTTATAAGCATTTAAAGTTCAAATTTTGACTACATTCATCAAATTTATAATTTATTAATTATTTTGTAGTTAAAAATTTATAAAATGTTCAACTTTTATAGCTAAGGATTGAAAATTGAAAACAAGGCTCCACGTAAATAGGTTATATATAAATTACTTTATTCACAATAATATCTTCAAATATACTTGGTAATATCATACCGTTTTCACTCAGAATCGTTTTTCTTATACAATGATATTATATGATTGAATTCAAATTTAACACCATCCATTACAGTAACCCACTTGTAACCTACTGTACAGCAGAGCGAAATCCACTTATCTACCTTTTTTTTTTTTGTGTGTCTATCATCACCTTTTAGGACAGTAAAAATGCTTAGATTTTCTTCAAAAGTAAGTTTTCTGATAGGATAGTGAATGTAATTCGTACTTTTAGGGGTCAAAAGTAAAAAAAATTCTTTAAGTTTCCAAAATACAGGGAAAAACAAAAGAAAAATTTAGGAAAACTTTTCCTTTAGTTTTTGGTGTAACTCAACAAATGACGATAAATACATGAAACTTTCACTGGTTGTTTTTATTAGCATTTTCTTTACACGATAAAATATTCAAAAAATGTTGATTTGTTATGAACTGTCCACGGACATTTTCAGTTTCAAATTATTTTAATTTTTATTTCTATGCATGTAAATTAAACTTTATTTGTTGGGTAAAAAATCTTGAAAATCTAATACAGGGCTCCCAATATATTATTACAATGACATATGAAAAATATTAAAAATCCATATTAACAATTTTTTTTATAAGCATTTTAAGTTCAAATCTTGACAAAATACGTAAAAATGACGAAAATGTGCAAATTATTTTGAGTTAGAAATTCATAAAAATTTTTATTTTTAAATCTAAGGTTTTAAAATGTAATACAAAATTCTTCATAAGTTTGTCTACTTTTATCAAAAAAAAAAAAAAAAAAATGTCTACAAGAAAGTCAAGTTAAATTTGTAAGAACATTTGAAGTTTAAATATATTCACTCGATTTCTCATGTAGCGATTTTCTTATATTTTTGTAATTAAAAAACAAATAACTGTAAATAAATGAAAATTTGACTGAATGTTTATATTTTTTATTTTATTTACACCACGAAATTTTGAAAATATTTGGACCCATTTTAAACTGTTTATGGACAATTTCAAATTTCAAATTTTTAGTTTTTATTTTCTACAAATATTAATGATATTAATAATATATTATAACATTAAATTCAAATTGAACACAATCTATTCTAGTGACTCACTTCACACTTGAATATACTGTACAAAACCTACTTTCCAACCTTTTTTTAAATTTAATATTACTTTTAAATTATACTGTTGTAATTTATATCTACCAGCATTTTAGTACCTATCTATATTATATACATTAATACATCATACCTTTTGTAATTTTTTTACTTTTATTTTTATGTATTTTGTAATTATTATTTAAATATTGTATATTATTAATTAATAGCCATCGACAACAACCTTCTTGCCACAAACTTGCTTAAATAGAAGTTTAATCAACTATTGTAAATACTAGGTATATATATATCGAAGGCTATACACCGCAAAACCTCGTAAGTCAATTTTACCAAATTTGTAAACTGTTTTATTAACTGTTTTAAATATAATATATTGATATTATTTTTATGAGTTTTGGTTGTTGTGTACTATCTTATGAAAATACAGGGAACAATAATTATTATGATTTCAAAATGCACAGTATGTACCCAATTTCGGCTTGAGGTGTAGCCATCGATATAATAATATTGTACATTAGTACTATGTTACAAGGGCTGAGTTGAATAAATTAAATTAAATTATTATTAAATTATATTATTTGTTTAATATTATTCAGTACCTAAAAAGTCTGTACGCTTATCTTATTAAAATATATAGTTATTTGATACCTGCATTATTATAATTTACTCATATAATATAATATGTTAAATTGTTGCGCCATATTATTAATTATTGACTTTATACACTACTGATAATAAGTTACGAACAACAACTACTCACCTATCTAAATTGTTATTCCGATCAATGACATCGATATTTTTGTATCGAACATTAACATTTTGGCTGTACAATGTAAATATTCGATATGATTAATGTACCATTCATACCTAGTTGATTTTTAAAGAGGGATTATTATGTACATCGATATCTATTTTATGGAAATCAACTATAAAAGGTAGGTATAGTTTTTATTTGTATTGTAATAATTGATGGTAATTTTGCAATATTTATAATACTGCAGTATATTATACATAGGTAAATAACTGCTTAATGTTTAACGTGGACACAATATTTACTTTCATAATATAATGTAGGTTATAATATACCCTTCAGAGAGAGGCCAGAAACATCGCCTGACACAGACATTTTATGAGATAATACAATTTTTTTAAATTTAGAACCTATATGGTTGCAACATGTTTTTACCACAATTAATAAATATTAAAAAAATACAGGTTATACTGTTACCTATATAGCAACTCCGTTTTTACAAGAGTACCTACGTATATATAAATGTCAAGCTTTAATGAAATTTGTCAAAATTAATATTTTTTCATGATCTGTATAATGATAAAATATTATAGGATATAACAGTTATACTAATATGTGTAAATGTGTAATAGGCCTATTGTTATAGGTACGTTAAATGAACTACGGTCTACGATTATGAATTTAAATGTTTTATGATTATGTGGAAAAGTGTATCGGCGGAAAAGGAAAGGTATTCTTTTGACGAAGACCAGCTATATGCACATGTCTATAGTTTATAATTTATACACTTGCTCCATAGACACATAAAAATATAAAAATAGCATAAAAATATAAACTGCGCCGTTTTTCTGAGCGTATAACTACTGTATAAGTACTATGTACTAGACAGTATAGACACTACTACACTAGTGTAGGTAATATATAGGTATAACGTTATTATAACATCCTGAACACGACGAATATCTGCTATACTACGAGTACGAAATAAACAGCTAGTATTTCATCGAATTCGACGCAATTCGAAGGCTGTTCGAATAAGAATCGTTCGTAAGTAGGTTAGGTAGGTACACGACGTGTTTACGTAAAGGACCACGTCTTCACAAAGACGCCATCGAAACCACGGCCAGTGGCGTGCTGAAAAAAACATTTAAATTTAATACAAAACAAAAAATTAACTTACATAAAATATATTCATTTTTAACTATGTAATATAAATCATTTTTCTTATAACACTAAAAAAAACAACAATAAAATTTTTATATTTTATTACTTATTTTTTGTTTTTTTTTTTAACACTTTTAACACACCCACCCATATTAGTCATGTTATGAGACTATTGTCTCAAAAACCGTCTTAGGCACGCTACTGACAACGGTTACGGCTATCGGTCTATATTCCAAATCACCAAAATATAACATATAGGTACCTACTAAATTACATACCTGTATAATAGGCGTTATTGTTACTATCTACAGCCGTGAATCGTGATCGAAAGATACATCTGTCCATGCGGATATGCGATGTTCATGATGAGTTAAGATAGTGTACAGATCAATCAAAACAATACATCGTCGATCGTCGTCAATCATCATTAATGTTATTACTTATTATCACTTATTACTGGGCCTAGGATTTTAATGCCCTAAAATTCTGAATAATGTACTAAAAAAATGCACTACCTACGTTATTTTTATTTTTAATAATTACGATATAAACTCATATATACCTACATATTTGGTACCTATAAATTATACACGACTACAATTTTGTAAAGTCAAGTTTTGCAGATAGAACTGATTGTTTGAACTTTTTCAATCTGAAAAAAAAAACAATTATTTCCATATATTATTAAATTTTTTTAAATTCTGAGCTGAACGAAAGTGAATCTATAATTAATGCATTGAAGAGGTAAATTTTAAAAAAAATTTTAAAAAAATAAATGATTACAAGCAAATCAAATTAAATTTTTATAAGCGTTTGAAGATCATATATTATTACAACATTTGATATTCAATCGATTTCTCATGTAACGATTTTCTTATTTTATTGTAATTAAAAAACTAATGACTGTAGATACTTGAAAATTTCACTGAATGTTTGTATTTTTATTTTCTATACACCATACAGTTTTGAAAATATTTTAACTTTTTTTTAGCTGTTTCAGACATTGTCAGTTTTCGTTTTTTTTTCTATAATAATTATAGACAAGTATTGTCAATGAAATTTTATTTTTTGGGTAAAAAGCGTGAAAATGTAATACAATAAGGCTTCTGATATATTGTTAAAATAGCAGTTGAAAAATATTAAAAATACATATTATGCATAATTTTTTTTATAAGCATTTAAAGTTCGAATTTTCACAAAATTTAATAATTATTTTGTAGTTAAAAATGTATAAGATGTTCAACTTTTATAGCTGAGGATAGAAAATTTAAAACAAGGCTCCACGTAAATAGGTTATATATAAATTATTTTTACACCATTGTAAAATCAATACATTCATCGCGTCGCTCAGAATCTAAAATGATTTTGTAGTTAAAAATCATAAAATGTTCAACTTTTATAGTTATAAGGATTGAAAACTTACAGCAATGTTCTACGTAAGTAGGTTATTCCGTAACTAAAAAGTCTCAACATAAGAACACAGTTTTTTTATAGTTTTTTTATGTTCAAATTTGGAGAAAATTACATATTAAATAACCAAGAATAACGATTATAGTTATTTTGTTGTAATTTTATAATATTAATTTAACTTACCGGTTACCGTACTAATAATAAGTAATAACAATTTAAATATAATTTAAATTATCCACACTGACAACTGAATCGTTTTTCGTATAGGTACAATTAATCGGAACCAATAAATTATAATCTTACATGAACAAAAGTAAAAAACGTTGTTATATCAATGTGGCTATATATTTCGATGTATGTAATCTAAATCGATCAATTATTGATGGCAATTTGGCAATAATGTAATAGTACCTACTACCTATGTACTGTAATTATTTTAACCCTTATCTGGAATTTAATATTTGTAAACGTAAATTTCCTGATCGGCGATCACTATATAGGTAACAATGTATTATTATAGTTAAATAAATAAATCTGTCTTAGTCATAACTCATATAATACATATTACGATATTATTATGTACCTACTTATCATTATTTTTTATGTGGCGTCAAATGTTTGTTTTACTCACTCAAATATTTCATAATATCAGCAGTGGGTTTTCTTTCGAGATCATAATATTATGATAGCGTGTGTATACTTGTCGCATATTGATGCTAATAACTACATTCTCCCTGGGAACTCATGAGTGTTATATATGTAGTTACTTAGTGATATATATATTTAACGAGTTTAGCTATACTAGTACCTAGGTACTCGCTCATTCGCAGATATCGTTTCTCAACCAGCGACTCGTCGCTAATATGTGCTTAAAATTGTTTACATGGTCGATATAGGCTATGGTTCAATCCATAGTATAAATGTATAACACTACGATTTTCTTAAACTCGGCCTTTATCATCAGTCGTCGATCGGCAGGTGTTCATTTTTTCTTTGTCGTCCTTTTTTTTTTTTGTCGCCGACCGCCAGCAAAACATCTGCCGGGCGCGGCACATACCGTAGAGACATCGCAGTATCGCACGAACAATATAAATGTCGTACTTTGAATCGAGATGAATATTAAATGAAAAATGTTTCAGTGAACCCAAGCCCCAAGACGAATAATTTATTTAACTGACTTGCGAAGTCCTGCCTCTCTTATTAAATTACCTATTATTGTTATTATTATCATATTAATATCATGCCGCGGTGGGCCATAATTTCTCCACGTAGTCGGTAAGTAGTGTAAGGACGGTTGGTCACACTGGTCTGATGAAGCCGGTCGGGCGTCACAACGCGGCGGCGACCTCGGGCCTGCCTGCCGCATCGGGCGCAGCTCCGCCGTTTGTTAGTCTTTCGCTCTGGCCTGAGTGAGACTCATGTCGGTTAAATTCGCAGTTTTTTCAACTCGCCGTTTCTCATTTTTGTCGTGTACGGCATCGCGTAATCACGTCGTTAATCGTCGGCCGACTATCACCTCTCTCTGCGACAACAACCGTGTTGTAAGTATTAACTATATTTGCAATAACCGAAGAATAAACGATTTTTTGCCAGTCGTACATAACAAAACCGCGTCGAAAGTATTTTTTTTTTTATAGGTTACCCAAAACACGTCGGTCGAGTCGTCATCACGACGACCGCTGCTCCTCCGCGATCATCACGATACGAATGTTTATTGTTACTATTTTTTTTTTTTATAGTGCTTAGTGTTTACGTGTCGCACGGTTCAATCAGCAGAATGAGAACCACTGGAAATTGGACCTTGTGAACGTTCGGATGCAACGACGTCCCCTTTCACCGCCGGCTCGGCGACACGTATACAACAACAACAACAACCGCCGCCGCAGTCTCCCCTCCGCGCAACGTCTGGCTCGGAATGCCGTCTGACGACGTTCATTAATTGGACGTGTACTGCGTAGCGTCGTACGGCGTCGGTGCACTGCGGACCAGTCGGCCATTTATTTCCAAACTTCACTTCTTCGTCGGTACCTACTGCTCTGCTGTGTGCGCACTGTGTTCGTCTCGTCGCCTCCAAACGCCGACGGTGATTGTTTTCCGTTCGGTACGCCATCGGGGCCGGCATAACATGGACAGGTAATAATATTATTACGATTGATATTATATTATTATTCTACCGTTTACCGTTCTCATTGTCCGTCAGCACCTAGGTATGTCGATTTCTACTTGTTTGCGTTTCTTCTGTTTATTTTAACCTTTGTTTATGCTAGGTTAGGTCTCATTACGACGGCGAGAACTTGTTGATTCAGTACCGGCGACTGAAGAATTTCGCCATGCAAGCCATGTATAACAGGTCAAGTATAAGGGCTGTTCATCGTGCAGAATATCTGGAACTGTTACATTGTTACTGGTTTGCATGCTGTAAGTTTAAGATTTCTACTCGCATTATTCAATAAGTTATGAGTAGGTCTTGGAAGTTGTTGAATTTCAATGTTTTTATTGGACTATTATATTTACTAAGTTGGTTTGAAATTAATTTCACGACACTACCTACGAAAAGATTCTATAATTATTCCATAATACTATTATGCATGTTAAAATTATTAAATATACATTAACTATATACTTAAGGTAAATATATTGGATAGGAGGAGGGCATGCCCCCTGGAATGTCTAGGACTTATCTACAACTTTAATAACTATAAAGATTATTATCTATTTAATGTAATCCAAACATAAAACAATGCCAATTGGTATAAAATAAAAATAATATCTTTCATAGCTTGTTAACATAAATATAATAAGAATAATAGTGAAACAATTAATATATGCATTAAATAAAAATTTATATTTTTACCTTTAAATAAAATGTTTAAATAAATCAACAAAGTAAAAATAAATGAAAAACTTAGTTAACATACTCTGTATAAAATAAAAATAGTACTCTATATGTCTTATAAAGATAGTATAATAATAAAAATAGTGAACCAATAACTAAATTGCACAAAATAAACGTAAACACTATACCAGATGTTACCCAATAAATATGAAAACAAAGTATAAAATAAAAAAACATAGTTCATTATTATAGTCAGTCTTTATCTTTATCTTCTATGGAAGTCTTCCATGCACTCTGGACAAACTGCAGTTTTATAATGTATATTTTGTGATGATGCACTGTATTTAAATTGGCACAAACCTATATCTACTTTATCTCCCGTTAGTTTCTTTAGACTTAAAAAAATTATGTCACATATTGCATCGTAATATTTTTAAAATTATGTGGTCTAAAACTTAAACTTTGTTTAGTTGATTGGGTTTAGCCATTTGAATTCTGGCGATGTAATGTGATGTAGAGTAGAATTTAGGTTTGAATAATATGTTTCTAATTTGAATGGATGTTAACCACCTACATCATTGACCTTAACACAAATAATAATTGCGAAATATTTTTATTTTATGTAATATGTTTATAAAGTATGACAAATATTATGCTTATAATGGAATCTTATAATTAATATTAACAAATTATACTAATATATTATGTATCATAACATTGTGTTAACTATAACTGAAATTATCAAAATCATTAGAAGTTTCTATTATTTTATTTCAATCATTTGTAATGTAATATAAAATAATATGATAAACTAAATTTAAAATCAACTGATTAATGAAAGGTCTTGAATTTTGCAGACGCATAGTTACTAAAATTAAATATTTGTTATGTCATGAATAATGATAATATAAAAGATAACTAAAAATAGTTTTATCATTTTTCTTCATATTCAACATTAGCTGATTATCTCCCATGTACAAAATACGTACTAACCAAAGTGTGACAATCCTCCGCTATGCATTAGAAGTGTATCAGAGAAACATTAGAGGGGCCCACATAAGAGGTTCATTGTTTTGAAGGATTAAAATGTTTATGTGATAACATTACAAATTGAAATATTTATTACTAGATTATTTTCTGAATTCAGAGACATTAAAATGTAAATTTTTGATTTATTTCACATAAGAGACTTTGAGCTTTGTCCTGAGCAACATCATGTTTAATTTAATGCATTTGCTGGAATTAAAAACCAAATAACTTCATTTTGACGAGAAATTCAATATGGTTATGGAACAATGGAATGATAGAAAATATTTAAATTCCTTAGATGAAAATAAAATCATATTATTATAGGAATATTCAAGAAACCAATACATTTTTGACTTAGAGGCTATTAACTTGTTTTATTTTCTTTAAACGTACACAGCCGTAAACATGGTACTTTAGTTATGAAATTAATTATTTTGTCATTGTCATATCAAACTTATAGTAGACAGCCAATTCCTAACAAGTTTTAAAATATTTTTGACATCTAGATTTTATAGTATTGCCATATTATGCCACTTTTCTTCTGCTTTTTTTTCTAAGATTAAACATTGAGTCAACCACAATTATTTTCTATAAATCTTTTGAATATGGTGAAGTTTGGTTAACTTTTTAATTTGGCCATTTAAATATAATAATAATTTAATATAATTTTCCATATTATGTTATGCGTTTATTTCTGCAGTCGAATAGTAAATTAAATATTTAAAATTGTTTAATTCACTTTAAAAATTGAAAACTTATTTTATCCATATGATTGAGTACAATTATATAAGTTGTGTACATAAGCAACCATTTTATATATCATATAAATACAATTAGGCAATATCTTAGTGTAAATGTTCATAACAACACAAATAATTAATATTTTACAAAATGTAACATAAAATAATTAGGTTGAACAGAAAATGAAAAAATTATACAAACATAAAAAATAAATATTAAAATACCTAGTACCTTAAGTATTGTTTATTTATTTAAGTGTTAGTTGGTCCTTTGTCCAACTTTGTTACTGTTATGCACATTAATGTCTTTTACATAGATAAATAAACAAAGGACCTGTGTTAGGTATATTTGGATTAATAATATTTATTCTTTCTTCAGAAAATATACGTTTAAAACAAGCAAACAAATTGCGTTCATACACACAAAAAGTTTGGTTACAATTTGACTTCTTAAAATAATTGTCTGTTAAATAAGGTTTCTGTTGAAATTCTAAACTGTAACTATAATATTACTATATTATCATAATTTTATTTTTGTGTTTTTGAGCTATAACTCTGAAGGTTAATACTTCTATTGATTATACTTTTTCAATTCAAACATAGATATAGTATCTATTGTCAAATGCTTTTATCATTTGCACCATCTAAATATTTATAAAACAAAATATAAGAATAATAAAAATACAAATTTATACTTATTATTATTGACATTGTTAAATGCGGCCCTTCAGGGATTCCAAATGATGATGATTGAAATAAGTTGTAGTAGTCGTGAAGTTACTTAGGTCTCAACTGCTCTGGTACATCTGAATATGCCATGTCCTGGCCCCTCTATATATGATTTCAGCTCCTTTGATATGGCTGGCTCGTGCATTTGCCGGTGTTTTTAGGTGAGGTCGTTGCAAGTTGTTGTTGTCGTAGAGATGCAACAACCTGGCCTTGGAAATTTCTAATGGCTAATTTGATATAGTTGCCAACTTCCAAAAGCCAAGCTAGCAGTCCTATGTGCGAGTCGCGCGCTGCCAGTTCTATGAATCTGTTGATTCATAGTTTTGTCTATTTAATTGAATGATTATAAGTGAAACCCATTGTCCTTAATATTATATAATATATTATATAATATGAATATAATATGAATCTGTGAGGCCATTGCTCACAACACCTCCAAAAAAAAAAAGGTTTCGGACTCCTTTAGGCACAAATGTTTACAATTATGTTTTACAATTTAAAATTTTGTTGAACATTTTATAGTTGATTATAATTCAGTTACAATTTTTGTTATACATTTTACAATTAATTTACAATTTTGTTTTACCTAAAATTGTTTTTACAATTCTGGAACTTAAGTAGGTATTATATGCATCATAATTATATGAAGTAAATAAAGTTGGCCTCGGAATTGGATATGGTGGATATGGTTTATCTTGAGGAGAGTAAGCTGGATTATATGTCATCCAGAAATTTCAGGTTTGTCATACTTTTCTTCTAATTCCGAAACCAACGTTAAAACTTTTAACTTGGCCTCAGATATACCTTTTTTTGAAAATCAAAAAAATTCTCGTTGGCACAATCGCCATCTGTGGCGTTTGCGCTGCTACTGTCGCTGCTTTTGCTACTGCCACAGCTACTGCTACTGTCATAGTTGTTTTTGATATCAGCTACGTTTTAATCTTAATACGTATTTCAAAAAATCTTGAGTTAAAAGGTTTTTAGCGAGACTACTCTACTTCGACGCCATAAACCTACACGTGTCTACGAACCGTATGGTAAACGTCCTACTTTTATATTTCGAAAATGATATAAATTTCTCTTCGCTATTAGCAATAACCTTAACCCTTTCTGAACAAAAGCTTAAAAACATTAAAAATATAAAAAAAATTTTGTGACTTTCGATTTTTTTCCTATATCTAAGATAAGGTATGAACAAAAAAATCTATAATTTTTGATCCTTGATCCTTATTTTATCCTGGGACTCAAAAGTCCCGTCAGTCCTTTACGGTCTGGACTTAAGTCCCACCAGGCATTTAGGTTATTTTTCTTATATATATAAACAATAAAAAAAAAAACGCGTTTTCCTAAGGATTTTTAAAAAATACAAACGATTACAATTTATAGAAAATTTTATTTTTTTTATATACTTAACACGTTCACCTCCGCACGTATATTCCTAGTCTACCGCCACACGCCGCGTAACTGTTGGCAACATATTACGTGTGCCAATCCGTAATCGACGGCAGCCATTGTCTATATCAATGAAGGCAATAGCCGGCGCCGATCACGGATCGTCGTATATTCTGAAATTTAGTTTCATACTAGACATTTTTTTAATTTTGATTCATATGAAATACGTTATTAATATTTATTGTTTTATAAAATAAATACATAATGACTCCTTATCACACATGTAAAATATTTTTATAAAATAAACAAAAATAACTTGTACATAAAAAAACAATAAAATAATATAAATAATAAATCTTCAGAACAGAAAATAACCTTGTAACTCTTGTAATTAAAAAAACAAAAAAATAACATAAATAACAAATCTTCAGAACAGAAAATAACTTTGTAACTCTTGTAAATAAAAACAATAAAATAATATAAATAACAAATCTTTAGAACAGAAAAAAATAGATAATTACATTCTAAAACCTAATAATTATTAGTAGTTATATTTTTTTATGGTACTCTTCAAAGCAACTTTCAAGACACAAACCTGGTTTTTCATTGCATTCCATACAGTAATATATCGTATCTTTACGAATGCCTTTTCCTGAACAAATTTGACATCGTTAGTATTTGTATTTTTTTTTATAATTTTTTTCTACTTTTTTGGGAAGATGTGTTTCATTTATTTTTTTCGTGATTCGAGCATTCTTATTATCCAGATCGTTTGGTAATAATGCTTCAATCACAGACAGTCTAAACTCATACAACATTGTCTTCTTTGCATATTTATTGTATAAAAAATAAGAATTTACCAATAACAAATGTATACAATGTATACCAATTTTTTTGTACCATCTTATAGTCTTTCTTTCAAACGGATAGTACGAAGTCATCTGATCTTGGCGATCTATTCCAGACATATGTTCATTATATTTTATAACTGAAATTGGTTTAAATAACTATTTGAAGAATAAATTTGTATTGAAAAACACTTGTGTTTTATTTGGAAGTTTATTCACTAAATGATTTTATCCCACAAACAATTATTTGTCTGAAAATATTTAAGTCATTTATAACTGAACGATTGAAAATAGTATTAGAATAGTATTAATTTGCTGAAATTAATAATTGTTAGTAATCGCACCCTTGGAGCAAGACCGCCTCTTCTTTAGATCTGTTGTTTTGAGAAAAATCATTTTTAAGTTTCTAATTTTAATTGAGAACGTAATTTTTAAGTTATTTCAATGATTTAAACCTTATATTTAACATTATTATCTGTACTTTGAACTAGTGTAGATTACGATATTAATATCTTATTGCTATTAATAGAATTTAACTTTATGGCGGTTTTAAATTATATTTAATTATACAATAGTGCCACATTTTGATATAGTGCAGTATTACATTACGTTTTTAAATGAGTATAAGCCATAAACACTAATATGGCAGTCTTATTTTGTGGCATTGATACATAATAATGCCACATTTTGATTTCAGTCAGTCTTGCATTAGGTGAGGTTGCATATTAGAATGTTGAGTTCCAACTTTATGCATAGAAATGGTACCTAGTTACACTAAATTTTTTGTCTTATTACTTTTGAAATGAATAAATAAATAATTTAATCAATTAGATGCTCACAAAATACAACCAACAAAATATAACCTTATAATGTTATGTTTATTATTATAATAATATCATAAAAAATTATTTAAAATAAACATCTTACATTTTATATTTTTAAAATAATGTATTATATTTAAATAATAACAATAATATTCTTTATACTTCAAATTGTACAACATAAACTAAAATAAAATAAAAAATAAAAAAATATCCGGTAACAGTTACCTAATTTTAAAGTCTAAATTATAAAAATTATGTTTTATAGGTAATGAAAAAATATATTTAACATAATACTTATTCTTTTCCTTAAAAAAAAATTAAAATACCAAGTAACAAAATAAACACATTTAACAACTTAATTAAAATCTTTATCATCAGTAGTTACAGGTGATGTATTTGAAATTGTGTTCAACTGCTTAAAAAAATAATGATATGTATCTGGTATGAATTTAGCATCACATAAATTAACAAGATCTCTTTTTTTTCTTTAGATATACCAGGTGGCGTTTGATACAAAGGACTTATATCCAATTCAATATTATTTTGTTTTGACTTTCTTGTTTTTCTTGAAACAATAATTTCCAAAAAAATCATTTTGATCATAGGATGTTTTGTATTGTATTCTATCTGGTAAATCATCTACTGCGTAGCGTCGTACGGCGTCGGTGCACTGCGGACCAGTCGGCCATTTATTTCCAAACTTCACTTCTTCGTCGGTACCTACTGCTCTGCTGTGTGCGCACTGTGTTCGTCTCGTCGCCTCCAAACGCCGACGGTGATTGTTTTCCGTTCGGTACGCCATCGGGGCCGGCATAACATGGACAGGTAATAATATTATTACGATTGATATTATATTATTATTCTACCGTTTACCGTTCTCATTGTCCGTCAGCACCTAGGTATGTCGATTTCTACTTGTTTGCGTTTCTTCTGTTTATTTTAACCTTTGTTTATGCTAGGTTAGGTCTCATTACGACGGCGAGAACTTGTTGATTCAGTACCGGCGACTGAAGAATTTCGCCATGCAAGCCATGTATAACAGGTCAAGTATAAGGGCTGTTCATCGTGCAGAATATCTGGAACTGTTACATTGTTACTGGTTTGCATGCTGTAAGTTTAAGATTTCTACTCGCATTATTCAATAAGTTATGAGTAGGTCTTGGAAGTTGTTGAATTTCAATGTTTTTATTGGACTATTATATTTACTAAGTTGGTTTGAAATTAATTTCACGACACTACCTACGAAAAGATTCTATAATTATTCCATAATACTATTATGCATGTTAAAATTATTAAATATACATTAACTATATACTTAAGGTAAATATATTGGATAGGAGGAGGGCATGCCCCCTGGAATGTCTAGGACTTATCTACAACTTTAATAACTATAAAGATTATTATCTATTTAATGTAATCCAAACATAAAACAATGCCAATTGGTATAAAATAAAAATAATATCTTTCATAGCTTGTTAACATAAATATAATAAGAATAATAGTGAAACAATTAATATATGCATTAAATAAAAATTTATATTTTTACCTTTAAATAAAATGTTTAAATAAATCAACAAAGTAAAAATAAATGAAAAACTTAGTTAACATACTCTGTATAAAATAAAAATAGTACTCTATATGTCTTATAAAGATAGTATAATAATAAAAATAGTGAACCAATAACTAAATTGCACAAAATAAACGTAAACACTATACCAGATGTTACCCAATAAATATGAAAACAAAGTATAAAATAAAAAAACATAGTTCATTATTATAGTCAGTCTTTATCTTTATCTTCTATGGAAGTCTTCCATGCACTCTGGACAAACTGCAGTTTTATAATGTATATTTTGTGATGATGCACTGTATTTAAATTGGCACAAACCTATATCTACTTTATCTCCCGTTAGTTTCTTTAGACTTAAAAAAATTATGTCACATATTGCATCGTAATATTTTTAAAATTATGTGGTCTAAAACTTAAACTTTGTTTAGTTGATTGGGTTTAGCCATTTGAATTCTGGCGATGTAATGTGATGTAGAGTAGAATTTAGGTTTGAATAATATGTTTCTAATTTGAATGGATGTTAACCACCTACATCATTGACCTTAACACAAATAATAATTGCGAAATATTTTTATTTTATGTAATATGTTTATAAAGTATGACAAATATTATGCTTATAATGGAATCTTATAATTAATATTAACAAATTATACTAATATATTATGTATCATAACATTGTGTTAACTATAACTGAAATTATCAAAATCATTAGAAGTTTCTATTATTTTATTTCAATCATTTGTAATGTAATATAAAATAATATGATAAACTAAATTTAAAATCAACTGATTAATGAAAGGTCTTGAATTTTGCAGACGCATAGTTACTAAAATTAAATATTTGTTATGTCATGAATAATGATAATATAAAAGATAACTAAAAATAGTTTTATCATTTTTCTTCATATTCAACATTAGCTGATTATCTCCCATGTACAAAATACGTACTAACCAAAGTGTGACAATCCTCCGCTATGCATTAGAAGTGTATCAGAGAAACATTAGAGGGGCCCACATAAGAGGTTCATTGTTTTGAAGGATTAAAATGTTTATGTGATAACATTACAAATTGAAATATTTATTACTAGATTATTTTCTGAATTCAGAGACATTAAAATGTAAATTTTTGATTTATTTCACATAAGAGACTTTGAGCTTTGTCCTGAGCAACATCATGTTTAATTTAATGCATTTGCTGGAATTAAAAACCAAATAACTTCATTTTGACGAGAAATTCAATATGGTTATGGAACAATGGAATGATAGAAAATATTTAAATTCCTTAGATGAAAATAAAATCATATTATTATAGGAATATTCAAGAAACCAATACATTTTTGACTTAGAGGCTATTAACTTGTTTTATTTTCTTTAAACGTACACAGCCGTAAACATGGTACTTTAGTTATGAAATTAATTATTTTGTCATTGTCATATCAAACTTATAGTAGACAGCCAATTCCTAACAAGTTTTAAAATATTTTTGACATCTAGATTTTATAGTATTGCCATATTATGCCACTTTTCTTCTGCTTTTTTTTCTAAGATTAAACATTGAGTCAACCACAATTATTTTCTATAAATCTTTTGAATATGGTGAAGTTTGGTTAACTTTTTAATTTGGCCATTTAAATATAATAATAATTTAATATAATTTTCCATATTATGTTATGCGTTTATTTCTGCAGTCGAATAGTAAATTAAATATTTAAAATTGTTTAATTCACTTTAAAAATTGAAAACTTATTTTATCCATATGATTGAGTACAATTATATAAGTTGTGTACATAAGCAACCATTTTATATATCATATAAATACAATTAGGCAATATCTTAGTGTAAATGTTCATAACAACACAAATAATTAATATTTTACAAAATGTAACATAAAATAATTAGGTTGAACAGAAAATGAAAAAATTATACAAACATAAAAAATAAATATTAAAATACCTAGTACCTTAAGTATTGTTTATTTATTTAAGTGTTAGTTGGTCCTTTGTCCAACTTTGTTACTGTTATGCACATTAATGTCTTTTACATAGATAAATAAACAAAGGACCTGTGTTAGGTATATTTGGATTAATAATATTTATTCTTTCTTCAGAAAATATACGTTTAAAACAAGCAAACAAATTGCGTTCATACACACAAAAAGTTTGGTTACAATTTGACTTCTTAAAATAATTGTCTGTTAAATAAGGTTTCTGTTGAAATTCTAAACTGTAACTATAATATTACTATATTATCATAATTTTATTTTTGTGTTTTTGAGCTATAACTCTGAAGGTTAATACTTCTATTGATTATACTTTTTCAATTCAAAACATAGATATAGTATCTATTGTCAAATGCTTTTATCATTTGCACCATCTAAATATTTATAAAACAAAATATAAGAATAATAAAAATACAAATTTATACTTATTATTATTGACATTGTTAAATGCGGCCCTTCAGGGATTCCAAATGATGATGATTGAAATAAGTTGTAGTAGTCGTGAAGTTACTTAGGTCTCAACTGCTCTGGTACATTCTGAATATGCCATGTCCTGGCCCCTCTATATATGATTTCAGCTCCTTTGATATGGCTGGCTCGTGCATTTGCCGGTGTTTTTAGGTGAGGTCGTTGCAAGTTGTTGTTGTCGTAGAGATGCAACAACCTGGCCCTTGGAAATTTCTAATGGCTAATTTGATATAGTTGCCAACTTCCAAAAGCCAAGCTAGCAGTCCTATGTGCGAGTCGCGCGCTGCCAGTTCTATGAATCTGTTGATTCATAGTTTTGTCTATTTAATTGAATGATTATAAGTGAAACCCATTGTCCTTAATATTATATAATATATTATATAATATGAATATAATATGAATCTGTGAGGCCATTGCTCACAACACCTCCAAAAAAAAAAAGGTTTCGGACTCCTTTAGGCACAAATGTTTACAATTATGTTTTACAATTTAAAATTTTGTTGAACATTTTATAGTTGATTATAATTCAGTTACAATTTTTGTTATACATTTTACAATTAATTTACAATTTTGTGTTTACCTAAAATTGTTTTTACAATTCTGGAACTTAAGTAGGTAATTATATGCATCATAATTATATGAAGTAAATAAAGTTGGCCTCGGAATTGGATATGGTGGATTATGGTTTATCTTGAGGAGAGTAAGCTGGATTATATGTCATCCAAAAATTTCAGGTTTGTCATACTTTTCTTCTAATTCCGAAACCAACGTTAAAACTTTTAACTTGGCCTCAGATATACCTTTTTTTGAAAATCAAAAAAATTCTCGTTGGCACAATCGCCATCTGTGGCGTTTGCGCTGCTACTGGTCGCTGCTTTTGCTACTGCCACAGCTACTGCTACTGTCATAGTTGTTTTTGATATCAGCTACGTTTTAATCTTAATACGTATTTCAAAAAAATCTTGAGTTAAAAGGTTTTTAGCGAGACTACTCTACTTCGACGCCATAAACCTACACGTGTCTACGAACCGTATGGTAAACGTCCTACTTTTATATTTCGAAAATGATATAAATTTCTCTTCGCTATTAGCAATAACCTTAACCCTTTCTGAACAAAAGCTTAAAAACATTAAAAATATAAAAAAAATTTTGTGACTTTCGATTTTTTTTCCTATATCTAAGATAAGGAGTATGAACAAAAAAATCTATAATTTTTGATCCTTGATCCTTATTTTATCCTGGGACTCAAAAGTCCCGTCAGTCCCTTTACGGTCTGGACTTAAGTCCCACCAGGCATTTAGGTTTATTTTTCTTATATATATAAACAATAAAAAAAAAAACGCGTTTTCCTAAGGATTTTTAAAAAATACAAACGATTACAATTTATTAGAAAATTTTATTTTTTTTATATACTTAACACGTTCACCTCCTCCGCACGTATATTCCTAGTCTACCGCCACCACACGCCGCGTAACTGTTGGCAACATATTACGTGTGCCAATCCGTAATCGACGGCAGCCATTGTCTATATCAATGAAGGCAATAGCCGGCGCCGATCACGGATCGTCGTATATTCTGAAATTTAGTTTCATACTAGACATTTTTTTAATTTTGATTCATATGAAATACGTTATTAATATTTATTGTTTTATAAAATAAATACATAATGACTCCTTATCACACATGTAAAATATTTTTATAAAATAAACAAAAATAACTTGTACATAAAAAAAACAATAAAATAATATAAATAATAAATCTTCAGAACAGAAAATAACCTTGTAACTCTTGTAATTAAAAAAACAAAAAAATAACATAAATAACAAATCTTCAGAACAGAAAATAACTTTGTAACTCTTGTAAATAAAAACAATAAAATATATATAAATAACAAATCTTTAGAACAGAAAAAAATAGATAATTACATTCTAAAACCTAATAATTATTAGTAGTTATATTTTTTTTATGGTACTCTTCAAAGCAACTTTCAAGACACAAACCTGGTTTTTCATTGCATTCCATACAGTAATATATCGTATCTTTACGAATGCCTTTTCCTGAACAAATTTGACATCGTTAGTATTTGTATTTTTTTTTATAATTTTTTTTCTACTTTTTTGGGAAGATGTGTTTCATTTATTTTTTTCGTGATTCGAGCATTCTTATTATCCAGATCGTTTGGTAATAATGCTTCAATCACAGACAGTCCTAAACTCATACAACATTGTCTTCTTTGCATATTTATTGTATAAAAAATAAGAATTTACCAATAACAAATGTATACAATGTATACCAATTTTTTTGTACCATCTTATAGTCTTTTCTTTCAAACGGATAGTACGAAGTCATCTGATCTTGGCGATCTATTCCAGACATATGTTCATTATATTTTATAACTGAAATTGGTTTAAATAACTATTTGAAGAATAAATTTGTATTGAAAAACACTTGTGTTTTTATTTGGAAGTTTATTCACTAAATGATTTTATCCCACAAACAATTATTTGTCTGAAAATATTTAAGTCATTTATAAGCTGAACGATTGAAAATAGTATTAGAATAGTATTAATTTGCTGAAATTAATAATTGTTAGTAATCGCACCCTTGGAGCAAGACCGCCTCTTCTTTAGATCTGTTGTTTTGAGAAAAATCATTTTTAAGTTTCTAATTTTAATTGAGAACGTAATTTTTAAGTTATTTCAATGATTTAAACCTTATATTTAACATTATTATCTGTACTTTGAACTAGTGTAGATTACGATATTAATATCTTATTGCTATTAATAGAATTTAACTTTTATGGCGGTTTTAAATTATATTTAATTATACGAATAGTGGCCACATTTTGATATAGTGCAGTATTACATTACGTTTTTAAATGAGTATAAGCCATAAACACTAATATGGCAGTCTTATTTTTGTGGCATTGATACATAATAATGCCACATTTTGATTTCAGTCAGTCTTGCATTAGGTGAGGTTGCATATTAGAATGTTGAGTTCCAACTTTATGCATAGAAATGGTACCTAGTTACACTAAATTTTTTGTCTTATTACTTTTGAAATGAATAAATAAATAATTTAATCAATTAGATGCTCACAAAATACAACCAACAAAATATAACCTTATAATGTTATGTTTATTATTATAATAATATCATAAAAAATTATTTAAAATAAACATCTTACATTTTATATTTTTAAAATAATGTATTATATTTAAATAATAACAATAATATTCTTTATACTTCAAATTGTACAACATAAACTAAAATAAAATAAAAAATAAAAAAATATCCGGTAACAGTTACCTAATTTTAAAGTCTAAATTATAAAAATTATGTTTTATAGGTAATGAAAAAATATATTTAACATAATACTTATTCTTTTCCTTAAAAAAAAAATTAAAATACCAAGTAACAAAATAAACACATTTAACAACTTAATTAAAATCTTTATCATCAGTAGTTACAGGTGATGTATTTGAAATTGTGTTCAACTGCTTAAAAAAATAATGATATGTATCTGGTATGAATTTAGCATCACATAAATTAACAAGATCTCTTTTTTTTCTTTAGATATACCAGGTGGCGTTTGATACAAAGGACTTATATCCAATTCAATATTATTTTGTTTTGACTTTCTTGTTTTTCTTGAAACAATAATTTCCAAAAAAAATCATTTTGATCATAGGATGTTTTGTATTGTATTCTATCTGGTAAATCATCTACTGCGTAGCGTCGTACGGCGTCGGTGCACTGCGGACCAGTCGGCCATTTATTTCCAAACTTCACTTCTTCGTCGGTACCTACTGCTCTGCTGTGTGCGCACTGTGTTCGTCTCGTCGCCTCCAAACGCCGACGGTGATTGTTTTCCGTTCGGTACGCCATCGGGGCCGGCATAACATGGACAGGTAATAATATTATTACGATTGATATTATATTATTATTTCTACCCGTTTACCGTTCTCATTGTCCGTCAGCACCTAGGTATGTCGATTTCTACTTGTTTGCGTTTCTTCTGTTTATTTTAACCTTTGTTTATGCTAGGTTAGGTCTCATTACGACGGCGAGAACTTGTTGATTCAGTACCGGCGACTGAAGAATTTCGCCATGCAAGCCATGTATAACAGGTCAAGTATAAGGGCTGTTCATCGTGCAGAATATCTGGAACTGTTACATTGTTACTGGTTTGCATGCTGTAAGTTTAAGATTTCTACTCGCATTATTCAATAAGTTATGAGTAGGTCCTTGGAAGTTGTTGAATTTCAATGTTTTTATTGGACTATTATATTTACTAAGTTGGTTTGAAATTAATTTCACGACACTACCTACGAAAAGATTCTATAATTATTCCATAATACTATTATGCATGTTAAAATTATTAAATATACATTAACTATATACTTAAGGTAAATATATTGGATAGGAGGAGGGCATGCCCCCTGGAATGTCTAGGACTTATCTACAACTTTAATAACTATAAAGATTATTATCTATTTAATGTAATCCAAACATAAAACAATGCCAATTGGTATAAAATAAAAAATAATATCTTTCATAGCTTGTTAACATAAATATAATAAGAATAATAGTGAAACAATTAATATATGCATTAAATAAAAATTTATATTTTTTACCTTTAAATAAAATGTTTAAATAAATCAACAAAGTAAAAATAAATGAAAAAACTTAGTTAACATACTCTGTATAAAATAAAAATAGTACTCTATATGTCTTATAAAGATAGTATAATAATAAAAATAGTGAACCAATAACTAAATTGCACAAAATAAACGTAAACACTATACCAGATGTTACCCAATAAATATGAAAACAAAGTATAAAATAAAAAAAACATAGTTCATTATTATAGTCAGTCTTTATCTTTATCTTCTATGGAAGTCTTCCATGCACTCTGGACAAACTGCAGTTTTATAATGTATATTTTGTGATGATGCACTGTATTTAAATTGGCACAAACCTATATCTACTTTATCTCCCGTTAGTTTCTTTAGACTTAAAAAAATTATGTCACATATTGCATCGTAATATTTTTTAAAATTATGTGGTCTAAAACTTAAACTTTGTTTAGTTGATTGGGTTTAGCCATTTGAATTCTGGCGATGTAATGTGATGTAGAGTAGAATTTAGGTTTGAATAATATGTTTCTAATTTGAATGGATGTTAACCACCTACATCATTGACCTTAACACAAATAATAATTGCGAAATATTTTTATTTTATGTAATATGTTTATAAAGTATGACAAATATTATGCTTATAATGGAATCTTATAATTAATATTAACAAATTATACTAATATATTATGTATCATAACATTGTGTTAACTATAACTGAAAATTATCAAAATCATTAGAAGTTTCTATTATTTGTATTTTCAATCATTTTGTAATGTAATATAAAATAATATGATAAACTAAATTTAAAATCAACTGATTAATGAAAGGTCTTGAATTTTGCAGACGCATAGTTACTAAAATTAAATATTTGTTTATGTCATGAATAATGATAATATAAAAGATTAACTAAAAATAGTTTTATCATTTTTCTTCATATTCAACATTAGCTGATTATCATCCCATGTACAAAATACGTACTAACCAAAGTGTGACAATCCTCCGCTATGCATTAGAAGTGTATCAGAGAAACATTAGAGGGGCCCACATAAGAGGTTTCATTGTTTTGAAAGGATTAAAATGTTTATGTGATAACATTACAAATTGAAATATTTATTACTAGATTATTTTCCTGAATTCAGAGACATTAAAATGTAAATTTTTTGATTTATTTCACATAAGAGACTTTGAGCTTTGTCCTGAGCAACATCATGTTTTAATTTAATGCATTTGCTGGAATTAAAAACCAAATAACTTCATTTTGACGAGAAATTCAATATGGTTATGGAACAATGGAATGATAGAAAATATTTAAATTCCTTAGATGAAAATAAAATCATATTATTATAGGAATATTCAAGAAACCAATACATTTTTGACTTTAGAGGCCTATTAACTTGTTTTATTTTCTTTAAACGTACACAGCCGTAAACATGGTACTTTAGTTATGAAATTAATTATTTTGTCATTGTCATATCAAACTTATAGTAGACAGCCAATTCCTAACAAGTTTTAAAATATTTTTGACATCTAGATTTTATAGTATTGCCATATTATGCCACTTTTCTTCTGCTTTTTTTTTCTAAGATTAAACATTGAGTCAACCCACAATTATTTTCTATAAATCTTTTGAATATGGTGAAGTTTGGTTAACTTTTTAATTTGGCCATTTTAAATATAATAATAATTTAATATAATTTTCCATATTATGTTATGCGTTTATTTCTGCAGTCGAATAGTAAATTAAATATTTAAAATTGTTTAATTCACTTTAAAAATTGAAAACTTATTTTATCCATATGATTGAGTACAATTATATAAAGTTGTGTACATAAGCAACCATTTTTATATATCATATAAATACAATTAGGCAATATCTTAGTGTAAATGTTCATAACAACACAAATAATTAATATTTTACAAAATGTAACATAAAATAATTAGGTTGAACAGAAAATGAAAAAATTATACAAACATAAAAAATAAATATTAAAATACCTAGTACCCTTAAGTATTGTTATTTATTTAAGTGTTAGTTGGTCCTTTGTCCAACTTTGTTACTGTTATGCACATTAATGTCTTTTACATAGATAAATAAACAAAGGACCTGTGTTAGGTATATTTGGATTAATAATATTTATTCTTTCTTCAGAAAATATACGTTTAAAACAAGCAAACAAATTGCGTTCATACACACAAAAAGTTTGGTTACAATTTGACTTCTTAAAATAATTGTCTGTTAAATAAGGTTTCTGTTGAAATTCTAAACTGTAACTATAATATTACTATATTATCATAATTTTTATTTTTGTGTTTTTGAGCTATAACTCTGAAGGTTAATACTTCTATTGATTATACTTTTTCAATTCAAACATAGATATAGTATCTATTGTCAAATGCTTTTTATCATTTGCACCATCTAAATATTTATAAAACAAAATATAAGAATAATAAAAATACAAAATTTATACTTATTATTATTGACATTGTTAAATGCGGCCCCTTCAGGGATTCCAAATGATGATGATTGAAATAAGTTGTAGTAGTCGTGAAGTTACTTAGGTCTCAACTGCTCTGGTACATCTGAATATGCCATGTCCTGGCCCCTCTATATATGATTTCAGCTCCTTTGATATGGCTGGCTCGTGCATTTGCCGGTGTTTTTAGGTGAGGTCGTTGCAAGTTGTTGTTGTCGTAGAGATGCAACAACCTGGCCTTGGAAATTTCTAATGGCTAATTTGATATAGTTGCCAACTTCCAAAAGCCAAGCTAGCAGTCCTATGTGCGAGTCGCGCGCTGCCAGTTCTATGAATCTGTTGATTCATAGTTTTGTCTATTTAATTGAATGATTATAAGTGAAACCCATTGTCCTTAATAGTTATATAATATATTATATAATATGAATATAATATGAATCTGTGAGGCCATTGCTCACAACACCTCCAAAAAAAAAAAGGTTTCGGACTCCTTTAGGCAACAAATGTTTTACAATTTATGTTTTACAATTTAAAATTTTGTTGAACATTTTATAGTTGATTATAATTCAGTTACAATTTTTGTTATACATTTTACAATTAATTTACAATTTTGTTTTACCTAAAATTGTTTTTACAATTCTGGAACTTAAGTAGGTATTATATGCATTCATAATTATATGAAGTAAATAAAGTTGGCCTCGGAATTGGATATGGTGGATATGGTTTATCTTGAGGAGAGTAAGCTGGATTATATGTCATCCAGAAATTTCAGGTTTGTCATACTTTTCTTCTAATTCCGAAACCAACGTTAAAAACTTTTAACTTGGCCTCAGATATACCTTTTTTTGAAAATCAAAAAAATTCTCGTTGGCACAATCGCCATCTGTGGCGTTTGCGCTGCTACTGTCGCTGCTTTTGCTACTGCCACAGCTACTGCTACTGTCATAGTTGTTTTTGATATCAGCTACGTTTTAATCTTAATACGTATTTCAAAAAATCTTGAGTTAAAAGGTTTTTAGCGAGACTACTCTACTTCGACGCCATAAAACCTACACGTGTCTACGAACCGTATGGTAAACGTCCTACTTTTATATTTCGAAAATGATATAAATTTCTCTTCGCTATTAGCAATAACCTTAACCCTTTCTGAACAAAAGCTTAAAAACATTAAAAATATAAAAAAAATTTTGTGACTTTCGATTTTTTTCCTATATCTAAGATAAGGTATGAACAAGAAAAAATCTATAATTTTTGATCCTTGATCCTTATTTTTATCCTGGGACTCAAAAGTCCCGTCAGTCCCTTTACGGTCTGGACTTAAGTCCCACCAGGCATTTAGGTTATTTTTCTTATATATATATAAACAATAAAAAAAAAAACGCGTTTTCCTAAGGATTTTTTAAAAAATACAAACGATTTACAATTTATAGAAAATTTTTATTTTTTTTAATATACTTAACACGTTCACCCTCCGCACGTATATTCCTAGTCTACCGCCACACTCGCCCGCGTAACTGTTGGCAACATATTACGTGTGCCAATCCGTAATCGACGGCAGCCCATTGTCTATATCAATGAAGGCAATAGCCGGCGCCGATCACGGATCGTCGTATATTCTGAAATTTAGTTTCATACTAGACATTTTTTTAATTTTGATTCATATGAAATACGTTATTAATATTTATTGTTTTATAAAATAAATACATAATGACTCCTTATCACACATGTAAAATATTTTTATAAAATAAACAAAAATAACTTGTACATAAAAAAACAATAAAATAATATAAATAATAAATCTTCAGAACAGAAAATAACCTTGTAACTCTTGTAATTAAAAAAACAAAAAAATAACATAAATAACAAATCTTCAGAACAGAAAATAACTTTGTAACTCTTGTAAATAAAAACAATAAAATAATATAAATAACAAATCTTTAGAACAGAAAAAAATAGATAATTACATTCTAAAACCTAATAATTATTAGTAGTTATATTTTTTTATGGTACTCTTCAAAGCAACTTTCAAGACACAAACCTGGTTTTTTCATTGCATTCCATACAGTAATATATCGTATCTTTACGAATGCCTTTTCCTGAACAAATTTGACATCGTTAGTATTTGTATTTTTTTTTATAATTTTTTTTCTACTTTTTTGGGAAGATGTGTTTCATTTATTTTTTTCGTGATTCGAGCATTCTTATTATCCAGATCGTTTGGTAATAATGCCTTCAATCACAGACAGTCTAAACTCATACAACATTGTCTTCTTTGCATATTTATTGTATAAAAAAATAAGAATTTACCAATAACAAATGTATACAATGTATACCAATTTTTTTGTACCATCTTATAGTCTTTCTTTCAAACGGATAGTACGAAGTCATCTGATCTTGGCGATCTATTCCAGACATATGTTCATTATATTTTATAACTGAAATTGGTTTAAATAACTATTTGAAGAATAAATTTGTATTGAAAAACACTTGTGTTTTATTTGGAAGTTTATTCACTAAATGATTTTATCCCACAAACAATTATTTTGTCTGAAAATATTTAAGTCATTTATAACTGAACGATTGAA